>NW_015547730.1:699088-711228 GCF_001515605.1 Sinocyclocheilus anshuiensis
TCTGCTGACTGTGCTGTCTGAATTAAGCTCTTACTGCAAACTGGAAAATTAACATGTTCCACTGGGCTCCAGCCTAGTTTCACATTAGATGTGTGTTATATCAAACACAGTATTTAGTGAAAGGCTGAATAAGGGCATGTGGAACAGCTTTTCATAGTTTGCTATAATTACTGTTTGCTGTGATGTGGGATTTGATGTAATAATATTTCAATTATACAGTAGCATAAAGATTTCAAAGTCATTTTTCAAAGTTTAATGCAATAGCTATATAAGATATAGTAGATATAATACTATGAAACACACTACTGTTCAAACGTTTGGGGTTAAGTTATTTTTTAATGTAAATTAATCTTTTTATTAGTGTATTTTAGTTTTAATTTTAATTAAAGACCTTTATAACATTTCAAATAAAAACTGTGCTTTTGAACTTCAATTCATCAAAAAAGTATCACGGTTTCCATAAAAAAATATGAAGCAGCACAACCGTTTTCAACACTGATAATAATAAGAAATGTTTCTTGAGCAGCAAATCAACATATTTGACTGATTTCTGAAGGATCATGGAATGATGGCAGCTTTGCATCACATGAATAAAGTACATTTTACAGCTTATTACAATAGACAACAGTTATTTAAAACTGTAATAATATTTTTTCACGTTTCCTTGGTTGGTAGATGCACTGTGGACCTGATTATAGCACTTAAAACACGGAAAAGTCAGATTTTCATGATATGTCACCTTTAAATAAAGTTAAAGCAACAAATAATTCATAACCCTATTGATAACTCTTTTCATGTTAACAGACCCTCCTCAACAGGAAATGGAGACAAACCATAACAGCAGCAAAACAGACACTGACAGAACAATACAAGGTACTGATGTCTGAATGGATATTTAATCTTTTCATATTCCGTCGTATTGTTTCCTCATGGAGCTATATTTAAATGTGTTTTCCCCTGTAATCTTCAAAGTCTTGAAAGAAATTACCGCCGTAGATGGATACCATCTATCCTATATATGGTGTCCATTATGTTCTGTTGTTTGACAATGTATATGATAATGTAAACAGGGCCCTGATGATGTATCGCAAGCCTTTGTTAGAATATTAAACATTTAAAACATTGAGAGTGAAATGAAATTAAATGACACTGATGCAAAAAGAAAAAAAAAGGAAAGAAAGGATAAAGATAAAAAAGGGGAGCAGTAATTAATGGGTCCCTTAATTGTCCTCATGAAATATTTGCATGGGCATAATTTACATAATCTACATGTAGTAATTAATCTTTCAAAGGGTTTGCGTTCTCTTTTCGTCTTGGTTGAGAGGAAAGCAAGGGAAGGGCTCTTTTTTGTTCTCTTTGACATATATTCAAATACCGCATCTTCTCCTTTAACAATCCTTTCATCTCCACACACGTTAGAACATTATGGATTTGTCCATTCATTATACGCTGCTTGTGACATCAGTCAAGCTTCATTCATACCATTTATTTTTCTCCATAGATGGAAGACTCTTTCTAAAGTCCACAATGATGTACTGAAGAATGAAGACGAGGAGTAAATGCATTCATACTGTATAGAAGAGACAGTAGTCAATTGCCTGGTAAATAACGTCTGCAATTCTGCTGGAGGACTGATGGAAGACAATGAGGCAATTTTATAGGCTGATGTCAGTGTGTTGCAGCACAAAGACTTGACAAGATTATTATGGCCATTGAAAGTCAGCATTCAGTAGAATGAATCGTGAGTCACCTATCCTCATGAGATGGCCGAGAAGAAAATGGTATCTCAATGCACACCTGGATGAATAACCAGGTTTCCAGGGGACTTTTCGCAACACTGAGAAATTAAAAGCATTTTATAAAGCATTTAAATCTGCCTGACTACACTGACAGATGAAATATTCAAATCAGACTGTGCCATTTTATGCCCTTTTATTGCCCATTTTACGTCAATTTCAAAACATCATTTCATGAAGGGAGGTGTCTGAAGAGAGCTTTTAATTTATTTAGTTATTTATCAAATATAGACACTGCATTTAAATGCGTATTGTGTATCTGTCTGTTATTTCGAAAAAAAGGTATAGCTGTCTGGATTTTCTTTTTTGTGTCGTTGTATATGGGATCATAGCAGATTTGTCTCAAAGTTCATCAAATATGTACATAAAAGTGTAGACATGCTACTGTGCATTGTACGCTGTAGGTCTAGGAAATCAATACAAAAATTTTTAATAAGATTTCTTGTATCTAAGTTATTTTTTGTTCAGTTGCCGTTTATTATCCTACTCGACATGGAGAGCATGCTGGCATGTCGTTACTTCTGTCCTGTCCATCTGGAATACAATAAAGTTTTTCCCACATGCTTTACAAGGGAGATGTTTCAAAAACTGACTGATACTTGTTTTGTGTGACTTCTATAGCAACACTAAATCAAAGTCGTCAAACACAAATACTCTACCACTATTGTTCTTGTTTTAAAAAAAAGTTTTTTATTTACTTCCAAGACACAAAGACATATTTCTTTGTTTTGTAATTTTACTGTATTTTATTATTTTATTTTACTTGCAAGACAAAAAGTCACTCTTGTTCTCTTGTTTTTGTTTACCGCTGGTAATTGTTTTTTTTTTTTTACTTCCAAGACATAAAGACATATTACTTTGTTTTGTAATTTTACTGTATTTTATTATTATTTTATTTTACTTGCAAGACAGAAAGACACTATTGTTCTTGTTGTTTTTGTTTACAGCTGGTAAATGTTTGTTTTTTTTTACTTCCAAGACATAAAGACATATTACTTTGTTTTATAATTGTACTGTATTTTATTATTATTTTATATTATTTTATTTTACTTGCAAGACAGAAAGACACTTGTTCTCTTGTTTTTGTTTACAGCTGGTAAATGTTTTTTTTTTTACTTCCAAGACATATTACTTTGTTTTGTAATTTTACTGTATTTTATTATTTTTATTATTCTATTTTATTTTACTTGCAAGACAGAAAGACATTCTTGTTCTCTTGTTTTTTTTACAGCTGGTAAATGTTTTTTTTACTTCCAAGACATAAAGACATATTACTTTGTTTTGTAATTTTACTGTATTTTATTATTTTTTATTATTCTATTTTATTTTACTTGCAAGACAGAACGTTCTTGTTCTTGTTTACCACTGGTGAAAATTTGCAGTGCTTCTTTATTTAATTTTAATGTAATTTATTTTATTTTATATTATTTTACCTAACTTATTTATTTTACTTTGTTCTTGTGCTTTTGTTTACCACTTGTAAAAGTTTGCAGTGCTTTATCATTTTATTTTATTTTTTATTTTATTTTATGACAGACACTTTCTCTTTTCTCAAGAGCACGTACAAAATGTGTTGACGCAGCATTTAGCCAATCACTCAAGCTGTACTGTTTAGCGGTATGCTCTCTCTCTTTCTCTCTCTGAACATAATAAGAAGCCAGGAGAGATGAATAATTGACTGATTGTTGCATTATTCAGGCCCCTATTGTGGAAAAAAGCCGTCTCTGGCACATTCCAGGTCTTTCTGGCATATTGAATATGAGGTTAAAGTTTCAATCAACCTTGAAAGGGAGAGGCATTTTTCATCGGCTAGCTGGTGTATCAAGTTGATGCACTCCGAGTTAGTGCACAGTTCTATCCAGACAATACTTTATCTGCTATACACATACTAAAATTGACTACACTAGACCAAAAAATGCATTATCAACATATTTATTGTGGTGATTCTTAAACTTGAGTGGCAAGTTTGAATTTGCATATGCAATCAATACTAGTTGTTTTCCCCTAAGGTGATCACTTGTATCTATTTCTATAAATCTCACATTCCTTCATGGGTCCGTTAAGAACCACAATGACTCTAACAAGACAGATCCAGGGCCTGTTGAATGCCTCGTCACGGTCTGTATGTAATAGATCCAGCCACGACGGAGTAGCGTAAATGTAATCTAATCAGAGAGTGCCTATTATACATTAGCACAGACAGCGGTAGAGGTGCAGGACAAGTTATCCAAATGAGCGTTAGAGCAGGATGAGAGTCAGGCCGTGGACGGGTAATGAAAAGGCAAGAGAGTAGCGCTCAGCTTTTCAAACCTTTCACTGTCATTACTAATTCATGTTGCTCGTTCTCACTTCTAATAAGAGAGAGTTGGGGGAAAGGGAGAACGGTGCGGGATAACGTGCCGTGAAATTGACTCATTCGCGAGAGGAGGAAAGGGAGAGGAGATCAACTTTTGATTTTAAACTGCCCTCCGAGGAAATGATGGTGAATTTAGTGATCCTGACAAAAAGAGGGGGCTGTTTATTTAGTTCGGCTTTTTTCTTGACAAAGAAGGAACGAAGTTAACAGGCAAAATGTAGGCTAGGCCTACAGCAGCCCCAAAAAAACATCTGGACACTTAAGCCACACTTACAAATGTATAAATGACTTTGCATTATCAAAATACCAAACCAGAAATATAGTACAAACAATTGAAGGAAAACACTGAAGTGTCATAAAAGACACATTGTTCAAATCATTAGGACACTTTGTAAAATGTCAGTGCATGTTTCGTGAAGAACTGCACATGTGGTTCCTCTGCTAGAACATCTGTGTGAACCTGAAGATAAATGACTTCATTCATCTACTAAAACTGACCTTGGGACTGGCTGCTGAAAGGTAGGCTAATTTTACAGTAAGTTTCAATTTGTTAAAATCATGAACTAACAATGAACAATACTTTTACAGCATTTATTAATCTTGATTAATGTTAATTTCCATAAATAATAGTTTTAACATTTAAAAAGGAAAATTAACATTAGTTAATGTATTATGAATGCATTAACCAAACATAAATTAACATTTATTTTAAAAATAAAATTAAGGAACCAGTTATCAATTTAACATTTATTAAAATAGAAATGACTCAATATTAAATTGACAAAATAAGTCCTATTTAAACTGCTTAATTTATCTTTTAAATTTAGGTAAATTACATATCTTATACATTATCTAGCAACACATTTTTTAATTAACAATAAATGCTGTAAAAATTGTTTTGTTCAATGTTAGATCATGATACTGATGATCCATTAATAAATGCTAAAAAATGGAACCTTATGGTAATGAAGTTGTTACTGGTAGTGGCAAAAAAAATGGCTCAGAAAGCAGAGAAAGATTCTAGCAGATGACACTTGATTTGATATTTTGTATCAGATACAATAGAATTGATCCAAAAATACTTTTTGGGGCTGAATGATCTCAGGTATCATTTAAACTACACATCTGAGTATTTATATAGACCTGTACATAAGTACATATAAAATCTGAAATCATATATGGCAACAATATTATTAGTAAATTATATAAAACAGTGGTTCTAAAGGTGTTTCTTCAGGAGCTTTCCAAGAGGGTCTCAAAATGGATTAAAAGTATTTAAAATAAGACAAAACAAGCATTAAAATAAACTAAAATTAAGATTTCTTTCAGAATATTAATTCACCCCTCAACAATTAATTCATTCATTCATTCAGTGAATGAACTCATTCACTTGAAAATACATTGAAACACCTGGATATACGAGGAAGCCTAATTCATTTTAAGTGATTTCTAGACCTGAAAAAAAGTCATGAAAATTCATAAAATCTTAAACCTGACAAATACTAGACAATTCATGTATATTCACTGGTTAAAAAGAGTGGGAACTGTGAAGAACATTCAGCTCTTAAAATATCTGGAATCCTGCAATTTAATTTAGTGTCGGGCCTTCGGATGTTGTTATGGACAATGGGGAGCCTTGGAGTCAAAAAGGTTGAGAACAAGACATACAGTAGCCTGACACTCAAAAGTTTGATGCATTTTAATGGTCAACAATAAAGTTGTCAGAGGCCCCAGGGCCTTGAGCTCAGAGGCCTGTATTCACCCGACACACAAAATGATATCGATAGACAAACTTGAATGTGTGCCAGTGACTGTTGGCACAATGTGAAATAAATAAGGAAATGAGAAATGTTATTCATCCCAGTCCAGGCACCTCCTCAGCATAAATAGTGGCTTCTGAAATCATTATCTGATGTTGTACATGAATGTTGAAATGTGTTAAACTCATTTTCGTTCTTGTAAATGCGACTATATTTCTCACAACTGCTATAGTATTTCTTAGATTTATGACAATTTTCTGATATTTGGACATTGTATCTCGCAATTAAAAATCTGCAGGAAGATCATTTTGTTAAGTCAGTTTACAACGTTGTAAATAATGAAAGGCTGAAGTTATGAATATTAGTTTTGGTTACGGGTTTGGAATAACATGAAGGTAAGTTAATGATGACAGAATGATCATTTTGTTGTGTGAATATCCCTTAAACTCACAATTGCACTGTCAAATCAGAATTACAAGACTTTTTTTGTGTGTGTGGTTTCGCAGTGAAAACTGCAATAAGTGTGGGCCTCAAAAAACCATATAATCAGTTGTTGGTCAAGATGACATTTCTCACATTCGCTTTTGCTGTAAGGATTTGTGTACAATGAGAATGTATTGTTTTGTTTGTTTGGTCTGTTTTTGCCATTGCCTTGTCTCTAGATATGTGCGAGTGTGTGTGTGCTTTCACTCAAGCTGCTTGACAGGGGCACTGGGTGCTTGAGAGGACTTATGTCCCTTCGCTGGACTTCTGACAGCTGGATTGGCTTGTTTTCCCTCCTTCTCCCTGGGGGCTTCGCTCTCAGCTCTATACTCAGGCAGACTGTGAAGAGAGAGATTAATGGACAATGAGGATGGCAGAAAGGGAGATACATTGAGAGAGGGAGAAGAGAAAAAGGACGAGAGGAGGCCAACTGCCATCTGCTCATTTCCTTTTAATGGACAAAGCCAACAGCAGGAGACAGTGCTGCCGACAAACCTGGATTTTCTTTATTACATGAACACACGCTCTAATTTGCTGAGGTTGACAAAGACAGAAACATGGCTACTTTTTCTTCAATTCAGGTCTTCTACCCTCCATTCTTCGGTTCTTTTTTTATGGAAACTAGTGTGATTTGATCATTATCTGTCTGGCTTTCAGGCAAAATGTTGGTTGGTTTCTATTTAGCTTCCATGCATGTTACATGAGCACACTATTCAAAAAGTTATTTAATAAAAATATGTAATGAAGTACCTCAGAAAAATAATGACTGTCTTTGTTAAGTTAATAAGTTTCACATTCAGTGAATCTGAATTTGACGTTGGGTTGTTTCACCTCTTTATGACTCACATCAGCATTTCCCTTCATTAATCTGTTGGCCCTATCACCAAAGGAATTAATTCAATAGGCCTATTGTTTATCTTCACATTAGCAAACATTTAATACTAAAATGATGCATGAGAATTAAACAAGGTGTTAGCTGATGAATTCAAGACTGATCTGGGACCCATTTTCCATTTCTTCCACTCACATGTGAGATTTGACTGCTCTGAGATTACGATCAAAGAGCAGTTTGTACTTCTGCAAAGTCCTTGCATGACAGACCCATGTAATTCAGGCTGGTCATAAAAACTAATTAGACTTACCCACTTTAATTTAAGGCATCTGCAATTGGTTTCCCATCATCTCATTACGGGTTATATCTTCTCAAAATGATACAGTCCTGTAATGGATAATGACATGATTAAAATGATGCTAAAGCAGTAACTGGGAAAATGTATTTTGTAATGTTGCCTGTTGTCGTGTAGGCCCTATTCCAGCAGAATGAAAGCCCTTATTGACCTTACTGAGGGTAGCAGCACCATTTTTGACAGAATTGTACTGTTGTTTAAAAACATAGCAATTGTTTAGCTGACAGAAAGTTTTCTGGAAAAAAAAAACAATCTCCATTTTGATGCTGATCTCAATTACATGATTTCGTTTTACTTAGCTCAAAATGCATGATCCCTGATAAAGATTAGCTATTTCCTACACCGTTCACACAACTGAAGCACCCCAGGAACCTCCATCGCTTGGGGATAGTTGGGACACAGAAGCTGGATGTCTTCTATCATCTCTAGGCTATTAGTCAAGACTGCTGTGTCCTATTTCATGATTATCTTATGAAAACCAGCAACTCCCCATAAGCATTGCCACCGCCAGCCCGCGCAACACGTCTAAAACACCCAACAGATGGTCATTACACAAACAAGCTAATTTATCTCAAAGCCAGCAGTGGGGAACAAACAAAAGTATTTTACTTAATGTAGCAGCTTGACGTTGACTTGCAGCTGAGCTTTCAAACCGGCTCAAATGAAAGATGTCTTGTTTTCATTAATTCTCCAGCAGAGAAAGCTCTTGTTTGTGAAATTGAAGTCAGACGATGATCATTTATCAAAAGCCAAATGGACTGTTTCATGATCAGAAACTATTTAAAGGCATATTGGCACTATTTCTTGCATAATGCGGTAGCTAGGCCTACTGCTATTCTTCTACATTCATTTATTTATAATCACAAGAGCTTAAATGTTCAAAGTTAGGATATGTGTATGTGCATGTAGCCTACCCTACTTTATGGACAGACAATAGGCTAGTCTTTGTAAGTGACAGACAACCTCAACCTTTATGGATCTTGGAATAATATATATATATATATTTTAAACTTGACTAGTAACGCAATACATTACATATTGCTCTGGGTTTTGGTAATCGTAGTCTGTGCTGCCACCGTGTGGTCATAAAACCACAGT
Organism: Sinocyclocheilus anshuiensis; assembly: GCF_001515605.1. NCBI lineage: Eukaryota > Metazoa > Chordata > Actinopteri > Cypriniformes > Cyprinidae > Sinocyclocheilus > Sinocyclocheilus anshuiensis. The sequence continues at coordinate 707,769 of NW_015547730.1, forward strand.
GCAGTAGTTTAGAATAGAACTTTGTCTATGACCAATAACATATTTTCAGTGTTTGTTGAACAAATGTTGATAGGTTCATTTTACTTTTTTCCCCCTGAAAGACAAGACACTTGTGTCACAGACAGTGTTCCACTTCACATTTCATCTCATTAAATAATACGCATCTGAAAGTGAAAAAAAAAAACAAAGATGAATAATAATAAATATAGCTTCAAGCAGCAATTACTGGGGTTCAAGCATTTGAAGACCTTAAGCAGTTTTTAATTTTAAGATGATTTTACCCCAAAAGACTGAAAAATCATAAATACAAACACTAATATTATTTAATGATTTGTTACTTTTGACCAATAGGTGGTGCAATTTATATTTTTATACTTTTTGTATACTTTATACTTCATGTAATTTTTGACCAAACTGTTTGGAAAGAACAATTTTTCGTATCTCCTGAGCAGTAGGTGGCACTGTGCTGAAATTCTGCAGGTGGTTCAGGTCAGGTTGTGATAACAAACTCCAAGTTTGGTCTGAATACCATAAAGTGTTGAAGAGGTATAGCCTCATATCCACTTTGTTGAACTCTTTGTCAAATTTATTTGTGCGTTTTTCAAGAAGGGCTGTCTGAAAATGGTCTAGGACGAGTTCGAAAAAGTAGGCTTTTTACATAGCATCAAATAGCCTATCTGTGGAAAATCTAACATAGATGGCGCATACCAAATGGGATATATCCCCCTCCGAAGGGTACTTTGGAGTGAAAACAATCATGGCCACCATATTGAAGGGTCGTTCCAAACAGAAGTGCTCAAAACTGGCCACTTTAAAGGGCCCTTCGGAATGAAGGATTTCGAAGGATACAACTGATGGACACTTTGGGCTCCCATGATCCTTTGTTGGATGATGGCGCCCCCATATGGGCATGGGATGATGATGCAGAAGGGCACTTCAAGAAACAGTTGTTTGGTCCCCTACACCCTGCAACCCTTTAAAGCAGGGGTGCCCAAACACGGTCTTGGAGGGCCGGTGTCCTGCAGAGTTTAGCTCCAACCCCAATTAAACACACCTGAACCAGCTAATCAAGCTCTTATTAGGCATACTAAAATCTTCCCACCAGGTGTGTTGAGGCAAGTTGGAGCTAAACTCTGCAGGACACCGGCCCTCCAGGACCGAGTTTGGGCACCCCTGCTTTAAAGCTCTCACTCAGGAGGGTAAACCCTTTAAAGGGATTAGGGCAGAGGGTAAACCCTTTAGAGGGATTAGGGCATAGGGATGAGCCCTTTCGAATGGAATGCAGGGATGATATGAATATTGTGTGTATGTTTGAAGCATTGAATGATATAAGAGGCATAAAACACTATAGTGCCACCCAGTGGCCGATTTCTTTCAAATTTCTTACAGACCTCTAAGAATATGAGTCAAACAGGCACAGTGAGTTTCATTCTGATTGGCCTCCGGGTGCCCAAATTTGATTAGCCGATGGCGGCCATGTTTATCAAGATATGCCAATGCCCTCGTAGATATTGGTGGCACCTTGGACAAAGACACGGCATGCCACATTTCAAGGCAATCGGACTAACAGGTGCATAGTTACAGCCATTTTCATGTTTTTTCATGTTATAGTGCCACCAAGTGGTCAAACTCCCCAATGTTTTATTATTTATTTATTTATTTATTGCTGTGACCTCATATTGAACTCATTCATATGTGTTCTGAGTGAAAATATCTCATTCCATTCAAGAGTTGTAGCCATTTTAGTAAAAGTGGCCCCACCCACTTCGAACATTTTTGTGTCCTGTTGCGACTGACAATGGAACTTCAAATTTGTTTTGATAACTTTTGCTATTCAGACTACAGAGACTTTTCTGCACTGGTTAAGTTCCGATTGGGCAAAAAAACCTACTAGATCATGAAAGCATGCTTTACAAAAATTCAAAATGGCGGAAAAAGACACTTCAGTCTTCCGACAAATGGGAGTTAGTTATGAGTGATTTCGTGCCTTTGATCGCTGTAGCGCCCCCTATTGGCCAAATGAGGTGAGTACCATTGGGCCAAATTTCAAGTCTCTAGCCTTGCAATTTGGTCTGCCCGATCAGTTTTAGGGAAGATTAATAATAATAATAATAATGATAATAATCAGTGGTGTAGTCCTAAAGAAAAAAGTGGTTTACTATTACCCTGTTGACAGCATTACAGTTCTATATATAATTTCAAGTTGCTTTGGAATTATATTCATTGTGAAAAGTATTTTACAGATAAATCTGAATTTAATGTTTTATTTTATGCAAGTGGGTAGAAAAAATTAACTTAATATGAAATCAATATTTCCAGATAATATTTTCTTAAATTTGCTTTGGATTTAGCACAGTGGAAATGTAAAATACAATAATTTAATTAAAAATAATTTATACTTATAATATGATGCCTAGCATTTTACTCACACAGCATAACTGGGTCTTAGAAAAATATAGTTAATTTTATAATTTATGAAGGGAATTATCTCCTGCAAGAGGATTTTGCAGCATGTAGCATGAAAAACAAACGTTTTATACAAATAGGCCTATATGGATAACATAAATTACATATAGCCTACATAAAGCATGCAAAGAGAGCTCTCTAAAAACCTCACTCGTCTTAGCTGACCGTGATCTCACAAAGTTCCGTTATAATCAATGAATCTCTCTGTAATGCACAATTAATCTTTTATTTACATCGTTATAATAAGACGATTCTCGGGCTTGCAGAACTGAGCACTGGACAAAAACTCTGGCGTTTTAAGCGTTGAATGGGTTCTAACTTTAACGCCTCTGATTGGTCATTGCGTTCAATAAATCAACAGGTATGTATGTGATTGGCTGCATTGCTGAACGGCTGTAAAAATGTAAATGGAAACCTGTTAAGCTCTCTGGAGAGCAAACACAAATGCACGCTAGATAGTTTGCCAAATCTGTTTATTACAGCTTCAACTGCGGGTGCTCTTGCTTTCACTATTATCCCCTTAAAACCAGGCCTGAACTAAGGGCAGGGCCGGACTGGGACACAATTTCAGGCCGGGAAATCTCACACTCATCCAGGCCATCCTATACACCCACAACAAATTCTGAAACCACAGACAACCCTATTATTTGTACGGCCATCACAAAGGTCTAAACCCTTCGGCTGGAGCCGTGCAAAATAATTAAAGGTTCTTGAATTGCACCTTCACTTCCATTTTCCTTTTCCTCATTTCCCCCAATATCTCTGTCCATCCCTTGCATAGCCTATATGTGTGTTTTTTTCTTGTACCTGTCACTTCTTCACCAGCAGGTCTACTGTTATGAACAGAACTGTGTCCACCTAGTTGCAAAACAACCACCTCATTGTAATTTGTTTGCACAGAATGTTGATATTTATCTTAAAATGACTTAAAGGGGTCATATGATGTTGCTAAAAAGAACATTATTTTGTGTATTTGGTGTAATGAAATGTGTTT
>NW_015547730.1:711680-725211 GCF_001515605.1 Sinocyclocheilus anshuiensis
GAATCTGAGAGCTCTCTGACCCTCCCATAGACAGCAATGTAATTACCACGATCAAGGTCCAGAAATGTAGCAAGGACATCGGTAAAATAATCCATGTGACATCAGGGGTTCAACCGTAATTTTACGAAGCTACGAGAATACTTTTTGTGCGCAAAAGAAAAAAATAACGACTTTATTCAACAATTCGTCTCCTCCGCGTCACCCTGGCGCCATTTTGGAGAGTATCCACTGAACGTAAACAGCATATGCTGTTCTGTGTCAGCTGCGCCATGCGGATACGTTGTTTTTGTTCAGATCAAAGCGCAAACAACGTAGAAAACGTATCTGCGTGGCGAATTCAGCAGATCAGGACAAGTACTGAGCCTGTCAGTGGAGATATGTTGCTTCAGATCAAAACCCAGCTGACCATGCTTCTTGTGGGCTCACTGTAAAGGAACTCATTGGATCTAACTGGTTTACTGGTCCAAGTTTCCTATTCATTCATTCATTTTTCATTCATTCCTTTTATTTATAAAGCACTTTACAACTGCACCTGCAGACCAAAGTGCTGTTCAATCAACATACAGCTACATACAATACATAAAACACAAACAATCCAAATAAAAACACAGATACTAGCCCAACTCCTTGAAAGCTAATGACAATAAATAATTTTTAAGCTTTGAAAACATTTATGGATGTAATCTCTCTAATCTCAGATGGTAGGCTATTCCAAAGCCTTGGACCTGCAACCGCAAAGGCCTGATCCCCTTTCAGCTTTAAATGAGTTCGTGGGACAGTAAGAAACAACTTATTTGTTGATCTCAAAGACCTAGGTGACTGTCAGAAAGTAATCAGCTCAGACACATAAGCAGGAGCCATTCCATGCACTGCCTTGAACACATACCCCAGAACCTTATATTTTATCCTGAAACCCACTGGTAGCCATCTGAATGAGGCCAAGATATGAGAGATGTGTTGACTTTTCTTAGCGCACTCACAAGCAGCCTAGCTGCTGCATTCTGAACTAGTTGTAAATGTGAAATAATGGTCTGACAGGACCCCACATACAAAACATTACAATAGTCCAGACGAGACAATATAAAGGCATTAATAACTTTTCTAAATCTTTCATCGACAAAATAGGTTTAATCGAGCAAGAGACCTAATCTGGAAAAAAACAACTCTTAACCACAGCATTAACCTGCTTGTCGAATTTCAAATCTGGATCGAACACAACTCCTAAATTCCTTATTTGGTCATGACAGTATAGGCTCAGTAGGCAAAGAGAACTCCCTAAGGAAGACATTAAGGTAGGAGAGGTTGATGAAGGAGACCCAGAACTCAAAAGGGCACAGGTTCATTCAACCAAGGCAAAGGAAGAGAGACGTCAGATCGCCTACAAAGGTTTTCGGATTGGAAGAGGGCAGTGCAAGCCATAGCTCGACTCAAACGTTGTGCGAGGAGTGTGAAGGGTTTAGTAGAAAGATCCAACAAAGCCACAACACTTGAAGAAAGAAAGTATGCTGAGCAATTCACAATTCGTACAGTCAAAGAGGAAGTGTTCGGTAATGAAATCAAACCTTTAAGACAAGAGAAGGAAGTTAATTCAAGTCAGTCCAATAAGCTGTACAAGTTAAGTCTGTTTATTGATGATCGATGAATCCCATGATGATGATATCTTACGCGTGGGAGGGAAGATTGACACAGGCTGAGCTTCACCCTCATGGCAAGCATCCGGCCATTCTTCCTAAAGGTCATCACGTATCTCATCTACTCATAAAACACTTCCATGAGAAAGTGCAACATCAAGGTCGAGGGATGATTTTGAATGAAATTCGCTCCAATGGCATTTGGATTTTGGGATGCAGTAATGAAGTGTCATCTCTTATCTACAAATGCATAAAGTGTAGGAAGCTAAGAATTAAGAAAATGCAATCAGGAGCAAAGAATGGCTGACCTGCCACCGGAAAGCATAGAAACTACCCCTCCTTTTGCCTATAGTGGCATGGACTGCTTTGGGCCGTTCTATGTTAAAGAGGGAAGGAAAGAGCTGAAGAGATACGGACTCCTGTTCACCTGCATGTGTTCGAGGGCCGTTCATCTTGAGGTACTGGATGATCTTAGCACTGATGCTTTTCTTAACGCACTGCGTTGTTTCATTGCGATATGTGGCAATGTAAGTCAGCTGCATAGTGATCAAGGTAGCATACCAACTTTATTGGTGCAAAGGGAGAGTTTCTGGAGTTGGTGAAGAGAATGAACCAAGAATATGTGAAAGAGCTAGGCTGTACCTTCATCATGAACCCACCTGCTTCCAGTCACATCGGTGGCGTCTGGGAGAGACAAGGGGTGTTTCTCAAACTGAATTTATGGAAGGCTGCATATCTCGCCTGCCACGTCATCAAACATCGCTGAAGGCCGTCTCTAAACGCTAAACTGCCAATAATTTAAGCCACGGGGATGATTGTGATTCATTGTATTGCATTAAAAGAAAGCAAACTAATATAAAGATTTGTAATACAAGTTTTATTAGTGTTTTTGTGCAGTGGATGCAAGTCCAAAATTTGCGTAGCCTACTTGGTATTGAGAAATGCGTGCAGATCTACGTCACCAGACTATTTGCCTAATCTTCTCGGTACTTTTTAGACCGCGATGGAAACGCAGATAGCAACAGGTCTAGCGGGAAAAAAAAGTTCCTGGGACAAATTGTTCCTGGTAATTTCGGTGGAAAAGTGGCTATAGTTCTCAGGTAAGCAGCTATGCTATTTATAACAAATCATGCTTTGGTAAATCATAAGTATGGCATCAAAATTTGAATCTTTTACATACTAAATCGTTTTTAAAGGGGTCATATGATGCGATTTCAAATTTTCCTTTCTCTTTGGAGTGTTACTCAAACCTTTACCTATCCTAGTAAAGTCACTAACTTACGGCCTCTAGTGGCTACAGTAAAAGAAAACGCCAATTTCGTAGGAGTGACGCGGATGAAGTTTGTCTCTTGCGAGGCGCCATCCTCAGTGCCCTTTCACCTTTCCCTCTCTCCTAGCGAGATTTTCCTTTAACTTTAACTTTTTATACGTTTTAAATCCAGTGGCTTTGGTTCGTCATCTTGTTAGTCTTCTTAGTTATATTCTGCGTGTAAGTGGCAATGATGTTCACGTCCACCGGTTCGAGGGGATTGTGTAAGTACAGCTTAAAATCATCATGTCATGTAACGTTAGATCAGATCCTGCTGTCATTCATTCAGATTAAAGCGTAGTCATCATCGTGACCTTCATCCGAGTTTTATCGCACTTCACACATCATCTTTGCGTTCAAATCATTTTGCCTTGGCTCATGATTTAAGACAGGAAGTGTTGATGTCGTTTATAAAGTTGTGGGCGTGAAATCGTGCGCTCCTGGGGAAATGCGACATGACACACAGCTAAACAGATAGAGACTGCTTGAACTTTTCCTGAAATCACCATGATCACCACCTTCCTGATAAACACCACCAAAGAGCTTCAGTTCAACACTGACTGATTGTTATTGATGTAATAATGACAGTTCATTACTTATCCTTATGATGTTTCAAGCCTGTATGACTTTATTTATTCTGTGGAATACTATTTTTTTCTTTCAGTTTTAACGGTGTACATTTTTAAATGACAGCTGCCCTAGAAAACCTTATGAAAATGACCATAGTAACCATAGTTTCCGAGATATAAGTGAGTTTGTTTTCTCATTTGGAGAAACTTTACATTACTCGCTCACCATTGGATCCTCTGCAGTGAATGGGTGCCGTCAGAATGAGAGTCCCAACAGCTGATAAAAACATCACAATAATATACAAGAAATTCGCACAACTCCAGTCCATCAATTAACATCTTGTGAAGTCAAAATATGCGTTTGTAAGAAACAAATCCATATTTAAGACTTTTTTTAACTCAGACTTTAAACTTTTTACAAGCCAAAACAGTTCTAAACAAATATGTGGATAGATTTTGATGTCAACAGGAGATGGACTTCTTCACTGGAGAAAGGGTTCTTAAAACGTTAGTTAAAACGTCTTAAAGGTGCAGTAAGCGATTTCTGAGAAATGCTGTTGATATTTGAAATCACCAAAATAAACAAGCTCCAACCGAGCTTGATAGTACCGCCACCAAATTCACAAACATGCTATGCAACACAGGCTCATCATTAGTGCACACGGCACTTACTGGTGATTGGCTAGGAGTGTATTTTGGTGCTCGGTGTGATCCACTTTCAACAGTGTTTCTCAGAAATCGCTTACTGCACCTGTAATGATGGATTTGTTTTTTTTTTTAAAGCACAGCTTTTTACTTCACAATATGTTAATTGATGTACTGAAGTTGTGTGGATTGCTTGTTGATTATTGCAACATTTTTGCTATGCTCTTTGGTCTCTCATTCTGACGGCGCCCATTCACCCATGGCCTGAGTGTGAGTACATTTTCAGCAAATTTTCATTTTTGGATGAACTATTCCTTTAATTTAATTATTTTAAAGAAATTGTAGTCACCACCATGGTGATATCAGTGGTGACATAAACCAGTGTGTTTGACTGAACTTGGTCTACTCACATAATCACCCAATGGACCCATAGGTCCCCCATTTGGAATATTAATTTTCATCCACTGACATGACAAATGTTAGAAGTTATAATTTCCTTGGTGACACATTTAACAGTACAACATCTGTGCTGTGTCTTACAGATAAAGCACCCCTGTCCAAGAGCTTACTGCTGCTTCCTACAGTCCTCACTGTGCTGCTGACTGTGCTTCTGCCTCAGTACCAGGATCTGTTCATATACAACCTCCAGGCTGTCAGGCAGGGCAAGCAGGTGAGATATTAAACCAGTTGACCTAAAGAATTCAGTGCACTATATAATAATGCATACATTTTAACAATGTATATCGCTTTGGAATGTTTGCCCTTTTATTATTTTTTTATTACTGTTGTTAGTAATAATAGTGAGCTATTGTGGCATAAACATTTTTTTTTGTATATTGGTGATTAGATGCTTAAAAATAAACTGTATCATATTGGTTATAAAAGAGCATTATCAGTCATTCTATAGGCCAAGCATTCTGGACAGTTTTCAGATATAAACGATCATTTTATTGGACTGTTATTGTGTTTGTAAATATTTTTAACTAATAGCATTTTGAAATATTTCTAGTATTTCTAAACACAATTATCCTGTGTGTGTTCCATGGCTCGCTTGTAGTTCTGGAGGCTGGTGAGTGGACGGCTCATCTGCTTGGACCTGAAAGACACTTTCTGCAGCAGTTTGCTTATCTACAACTTTCGTATTTTTGAGAGAAGGTTTGGCAGCCACAAATTTGCTGTAAGTTTGAATAGCAGCACTGTTGTGTGTCTTCCTGTTTTTTTTTCCCACAATGTTTTTTTAATATGACATTGCAGAATGTATTCTAGACAAGTGACATTTTAAATACACTGTGAAGTACTGACACAATATGCTTCTGCTTTGTTATACCATAGACATTTGTGACCCTGGACCACAAAACGAGTCATAAGGGCCATTGATGTATGGTTTGTTAGGATAGGACTATATTTGGCAGAGATACAACTATTACTTTAAAGTTGTCCAAATGAAGTCCTTAGCAATGCATATTACTAATCAAAAATTAAGCTTTGATATATTTAATGTAGGAAATTTACAAAATATCTTCATGGAACATGATCTTTACTTAATATCCTAATGATTTTTGGCATAAAAGAAAAATCAATAATTTTGACCCATACAATGTATTTTTGGCAATTGCTACAAATATACCCCAGCGACTTAAGACTAGTTTTGTGGTCCAGGGTCAAATTTAAGATTTGCACCCATTTTCTACATAAAATTGTATGGCATTATAAATAAATAAATAAAAAAATGGTAAATAATTTCTGCATAAATGTTATATTCAAAAATACCAATATGGGGCTGTACACACCAACCAGTTTAAGATAAGGTGCCTGAAGGTCACACGGAAACTTGGAAAGCCTTGATCTTATCTGGCAATCAATTGACTAATTTCTAAAGCTGTTTAAGGGCGTGAGATTTGCTCTTCAGCCTACTATTTATGATGTGCATTTTGTTAAAATGCTATAAACAAAACAAGTCAATTTTTTAATTAAATCAAAAACCCTTTCATATGCTACCAAGCATTTCCTTTAACACGTTTGCCTACTCTACATTCACATGCTGATGACTTTAACCCTCCTAACTCAACCCCCCCTCTTGAAAAAAAGTTGTATAAATCTAAAACATTGTCATATTTTTCTTTATGACGTTTAGTCCTTCCTCTTTGGAGCATGGATTCTCTCTGCTTTTGTGGACTTGCTGCTGATAGAGGCTCTTCGCTTCATGTTTGAACTTAAAGTGGATGTTCTTCCAGCTGGACTGTGAGTGGCACGAGTTTCTACACCATTTTAACAGTTGGTCTTTAGTACAAACCGTTAGATGTTTTCAACAGTATTGCCATGTGCATTTACTGTATGCTGTAAGCACAAAATGTATTAAATCCTGGAACACTTTATGTATGTGAAAGTGCAGCTCTTTCCTGTGGAACAAACAATGTCAACTTCCCTTTTTGACATTGTCTTTTAGATTAACTTTCTTGTGTCATTGTATTGTTATGAAAGTATTCTTTATTGGCAAAACAACATCTCACCAATTTATAAAAGCAATACGTGTTGAAATAGCAAGGTCTTGTGAAAGTAAAGTACCCTCTTATTTCAAGTTATTTCCTTTGAGCTACTAGCTTTTAGACTCTTCTTAACAAGAGACTGGCATAGAGTGGTTTCCTTTTTTGATGTGAAAAATCGATTTGCCTTCTTGATAATCTTGCCATCTATCTAAGAACTCAGTCAATCAAAAAAAAATGTGTTAAAAACGTTTGAAGAAGTGTCATCATCTTTGAAACTTTTTCACAATCAAAGCATCTTTTTGATAGTTCAGTAGCTTTATTTTGCAATTTTTAAAACTTAGGAATGATTCATTTATTTATGTGTGAACCATTAACTGTTCTTAAATGAATAGTTCACCCAAAAATAAAACTGTACTCAACCTCATGTCATTTCAGACCTGTGACTTTCCATCTTCTGTGAAACACAAAAGAAAATATTCTGAAGAATGTTGGTAATCAAACCATTTTGGTGACTATTGACTTCCATTGTAAATTAAAAAAGAAAATCTTCTGTTTCATAAAAGAAAGGAAGTCATACAGTTTTAGAACAAGTGAGTAAATATTGACAGAATATTCATTTTTGGTGAACTGACCCTTTAACAGTTATGTTTTGAATTAAAAATGCTCAACATTTATTGTCTTTTTGCAGCAAGTATTTTTTCTTTCTCAACTTTGATGCCAGTGCTTGTCAAGCGTCCATCTGTTTCATTTCTGTTTTTGTCTGTGACTTGTTTTGCCTTGTTCTTGGCTTTTAAGTCTCAAGTTCGGCCCCACATACTGTATGTGTTTGTTATCACTTTTCATCACCTTATGTTGGCTTTTGTTGGCAATTGTTTTACTGACCTTCTCTAATATTGTTCATTGTTATTCCTGTGTTGTGGCGTGTGCCGAGCACATCGCCTGTGCCTGAACTTTCAGGGGAGGTTCTTCCAACACTAGAAAAGTGGGTGCCAACCTGCCACTTCATCATTCTCATCAGCTTCTGCTTGTAGCCTTTACATGCAAAAAAGTAAACAAAGGGATCCAGGCACGAATTTAAGTTCATAAGGCACACTGTAATATGCAGCGATATCTGAAAGGACTGTAGCTCCTTGCAGTCCGGATCATAGATAAGTTTTCGGATCATGTATTGCAGAAGGTCTAGATGGTATGGGCTGAAACACACCACAAACACAAATACCACTCCTGCGATCACTCCTCTTGCTTTTTTGGTCCTTCCAGAACGTTCTGTCAGCCGGTTCGACTTTGCTGCTAGATGTAGTTTACGGGTCAATATAGAGTAGCAGGCGATGATTGTCACCAGTGGGACTCCAAAGCCTAAAACTACCCCAACAATCAGCAAGTAGGGCAGCCCTTTGAAAAGGCCCTCAAAATTAGGGTATTCCATACAGGTGATGCTGTTGTCAGGCTCCGTTTTGGTCAAGTTAATGGTCAGGAGAGGCAGCGTCTGGGCCAACACCAGCAGCCATATGGCCAGACACACTAATCGGGCATTTTTCACTTTTCTCAATTTCGCCAGCTTCAGAGGAAACACCAGTGCCACAAAACGATCGATTGCCAGACAAGTCATGAAGTTTACTCCAGCATAGCAGTTCAAATAGAAGAGCAGTGCTATGGCTTTACATAGTCCTTCCCCCAGGGGCCAGTGGAAGCCAAGGCCATAGTAAACAGCTCGGAGGGGAAGCGACAGGCAGAACAGGATATCTGACACTGCCAGGTTGGCGGAATAAAGCGTGATGGAATTAAGTTTGGTGATGTTTAAGATCACGTGAAGAGCCAGGGCGTTGCTTAAAAGTCCCACTGGACATATGATGGAATAGGCCAGAGGTATGAGAACTCGGGCCACTGGACGATGGTCATACAAGTTGGTGCAAGAGACGTTTTGCTCTAAATCTGGGCTCATCTTAGTTATATACAGGAGAAATCACTGCAGAGAGAGAGGCAAAGGATTGTTTTAATGCATTTATTTGATCAAAAATACAGTAAAAATTGCGATATTGTGAAATATCATTACAATTTACAATAAATGTAATCTGTTTTAATATATTGTCAAATGTAATTTATGGCAAAGCTGCCATCACTCCTGTCTTCAGTGTTACATGATCCTTCATAAATCATTATATAATATGCTGATTTGATGCACAAGTAACATTTCTTTTTATTATCTGTGTTGAAAACAGTTCATATTAATTTATATTTGCCTAATATTCTTTCATGCAAACCTTATTTATTTTCTAGGATTCTTTGAAATTGAAACCTTTTGTAAACATTGTAACTTTATTATAAAGTTATTTGTCCTTGATGGAAGTAATAATTAATATAACATTTCTTACTGACCTCAAGCCTTTGAATGGTAGTGTACAGTTTTACTATGAATAGTAATTCTGTTCTCAATATTGTTGATTGTAGTAAGTATGTAGACTTCTGTAGTTTTTAAGCTGTTTCCCTTTTTTCATGCGAGGCTTGTTTCTCTTCCACACCTCGTCTGTTGCTTTGTCTACAACCCTGCATTATTATGTTATAACTATCTTAAATGAGCATTTAAAATACAATTTGTGACTTTTTTGACATTGGAAAAAAGGACAAATTCACACATATTTGAAATTAAATATAATCAGTACCACTTTACAATAAAGTTCCAGTTGTTAACATAAGTTAAGTACATTAGTTCATATGAGCTAACAGTGAAAAATAGTAAATCATTAATTAATCTTAGTGCATTTTAATTTCAGTATTTTACTAACACATTATTCAAATAAAATGTACTTTTTTGTATCTGTTAACATTATTTAATGGACCTGAGCTAACACAAACTAACAATGAACAGTTGTATTTTTATTAATAACCAATGTTAACAAAGTTTAATAAATACTGTAATAAATGGATAGTATTGTTATTTAATTTTAGTTAATGCATTAACCAAGGTAAAGTGTCACCATATAATCACATATATACAAATCTAGTCACTCGTAAGCTTTTAAAAATGCTTTTACCGAAATTTAAATATTTTGTTGTAGGCCATTGGGCAGCGAAGAATAAAATAAATTAACTTCACACATGGTCACCATAAAATTTGATTAAAAAAAAACCTTTACATAAATGTATATATTTTTAAATGTTTGAGCTTAATTTCACACTTTTAATTACACGATTTTCCAAAACACACTCATTTTCATTTCTTCTGCCCTTTTTATCAAAAATTGAATGAAATTATTTACTTACCAGATAAGAGAGCAGATTTTCACTCAGACATTGGTGCTATATGTATACATACATCTCTATATCTCACTTTTAAAGCAGCGTAAAATGCAGCAAAACTGAGAGTTCAGCATCTCTTCCTGTCTCTTTTTCACTGTCTGTTACTCTGTTCCTCTCTTATCTCTCTCTCTCTCTTTCTAGCAGCATGGTGAGTCTGCTTAAAGAGATAGTTCACCCAAAAATGAATATTCCGTCAGCATTTACAACAGGTTGTTGTAGCCTGTAATAATTTTTTTCTTCTGTTGAACTCAAGAGAAGATATTTTGAAGACTGATGTTAACCATTGACTTCCACAGTATAGAAAAAAATATGGAAATCAGTGGCTACCAGCAACTGTTCGGTTCTTTTGTTCAACAGAAGAAAGAAATGAATACAGGTCTGAAACAACATGAAAGTGAGGAAATGGTGACAGATTATTCAGTTTTGGTTGAACTATCTCTTTAACTCTATATGGAGAAGTGAAATTATCTTGTGACTTTCATTGAAACATCTAGATATTTTTACGTCAGACACTATAGTTACCGTTGATCTGGATTGAATCCGCATTTAGAAACATGTTTAGTTTCCTAGTTTAAGACTTAGTAAGGTAGTTATTGCACAAGTCCTATCATTTTTTTTTTAAATGAAAGAAACAGTAGAAAGGAAGTTAACATTATGTGAAAAATAGCTTATGGAAAAAGTCAAATTTACGTTTTTCCGGTCTTAATTGAAGTACTAGTTTGCGTAAGCTGTTACCCCACTTGTCATTCTTCTTAAATGGTTGATAAACCATATTCTGAATTTTGTAATGATTGTTGCGTCATTGTATGTTGTAATGAGAATTTGATGTTTATCTGAAAAACTGCTTAACAGAGACCTTGCTGTCTATCACCTTTGGCAATAGATAAATTCTTAAACCGATAAATTGTCAGTGAAACAACCTACCGTACTACTTAGTACCCCTTTTATTTCCTCTGTTATGTATATAATACTATATGAAGTGTTGTCAAAGTAACTAGAAAAACAAGTGACTGTTCGCCAATGTATTGTTGTACATAACAATGTTTTAGTCAACATTACATTGGAAAATAATGATTAAGGATAGGAAAGAAAATGTTACTTTCTACGTAAAGGAATGTTTGAAATTAGATTTTAAAGAGATTTCCCCTTTTCTTCATCATGGGCAGGCACTATTTCATGTCATTAATTTGCACATTTGCACATTTTCATTCTGTATTGTCATCTGACAGCAAGGTTGAGGATTCACTTGACTTTTCCTTCTGTGTCTAACTCTTCATTTTCTCTCTCTTTCTCAGATTGGGCCCAGTCTTTGCTCTCTTTGTGCCTTTCTACAGCTCCATCCCACGTGTTCAGGTCACTCAGCTTCTCGGCCACATCTCAATCACAAACAAGTCTCTGACGTACATTGTGGGCGCACAGGTGAGCTCAGACTGCCTTCACAAATCATCTTCACTTTAGTTTTCTGTACTTCTTTAAGATTTCCCACTTTGCTAGTTTATCTCAGAAGCTACACACAAAAAGTAAAAGTCATTGCTGTTTGAGATCTTAGGATAGTAAGTGACATTTACTGGCACATCTTTTGACGAGCAAGTGAAGACAAAACATGAAGTTTGAACGGCTAAAAAGGTGCAGGGTTTTTCAAAAACACCAGATATTTGTTGCAAGAGTAGAAACCACAGATAAAATGTTTGTAGTCTAACAGAGACAAGTCATGAGAAACTCTAGCACCTGAGAACTTTTTCGTTGTGGTCTCGTGCTCTGGTCGGGTTTTGAGCTGATTTGAGATATCAGCAATAACAGATGAAGTTGCATACTTACTCGTTAGAAAAACAGACAAGGGTAAATGACTTTTTACCTTTTACCATTACAGTCTTTTTCAGTCATGCATTCACAAACATATCCATTTATACTAACCAATATAATTTAATCTTGTAATAATAGATCATTAATTGGGTTTCATTAAATTCATGTTCATATTTTTTGTTCCACTCTTGCATCAAATGTTTCTTTTTATCGAACACTTGATTATGGATGATTTAGTGAGTTAGCGTTACTGGGTTGTAATGCTTCAAAGATACTTTGTGGATGTGAAAGTGCTTTCTTCACATAGTTCTGAATTTCTTTTGTTTTTCTGTTGCTCTGTTATCTTGTCATCAGCTCCTGACCTCAAGTGCCTACATGTGGGTGGTTGCTTGCAGTGGACTAGTAAGTATAAAGTGGTTCAATTAAAATAGCATCATGTTTCAGTGTTTCCTTTTTTGCATCTGTAATGGTCTTTAGTAAGTATGATTACATGTATATGATGAAATTCAATACAACCCACAAGATTCACTGACCTGAGAAGTTGCTGAACCTATGGAAATGAAGAGTTTTTTTTTTTTTTGTGGATGTTTGGACGTTCACTAGGTTAAAGCTACTATTACTATCACTAGGTTAAAGATTTACTATTAGAGCATTCAGTGATGGTGGTTTCTAGTAGGAAAAGATAAATATAAATGAAAATACTGTCATCATTTACTCCATGTTGTTCCAAACCTGTGTAACTTACTTTCTCCTGGGGAACACAAACAACCCTCTCTCTACATTGCGAGTGAATCACTCGCATATGCGACTACATCTTCACTCTGGGCGACTAAATGATGTCTAATATTAGCCAATGGCTAATAAATTCTCAGATTTTACTCGCCAGTGTGTGAGTTGGAGGCTAAGTATAAGTTTAGCACAGATATATTTTCACTTGCTGAACACTGACTGAGTGCTTCTCTCCGTCAGGCGATCTGTGTTATTTTTCAGTTCATCTCAATGGATGCGCAGCAAACCTGTGTTTGACATACCATAAACTCTAGTGTGAAGGCGCACGACTCGCCGCCGCTTTGCTTTTTTCTCACACTCAAAGAGAGAGACAGAGCGAGAGAGTCTTACATACCATGCAGAATTGCTACATGTAATCGATATTCTTTGTTGTATTTTCCTGTCAAAATTACGGAGTTCCTTTGGAATTCTTCAGCTTTTAACATTCAAAGCTTGCAGTTCGTCACTTCTGCCAAAACGGCTCAAACAGCTCAATGACGTCACATCGTACTTCAGCGTCTCATCAAACTTTCTGTCCAATCAAATGCTCTCTAGGCTCTCTAGAATCCGCCCCCTACACTATAAAATAGACGCTGAAGCCGCGGCTGAAATCGGTCACTTGTCCACAGAATTAGTATTTTCTGTAGTGAATGGCACGTAGTGCACTATATAGGGGACAGGGAACGATTCAAACAGTGTAAATATGCTTTCCATTGAGGAAAAAAAGAAGTCTGGTTTCGCGCTGTGCGCGCTGTGTCACCGCATCGTACACACACTCTGCTCCGGTCCAGAGACACGATAGCACGGAGCGGATCACGCGGATCACACGGCGCAGACCACAAAATGTATTGGAGCTATTTGAATTCTACACAGAATGCTATATTTTATAGCAATATGGATGAGATTGTGGCTGGCATACCCTGTCAAACGTGGCTTTACGAAGCTCAACGGCTCTGAACGGCTCTAGCCCAAGCTGTGATATAAACGAACGCTATTGGCTATTTTAAAAAGGGGCGGGGCTGC
>NW_015547730.1:726966-727589 GCF_001515605.1 Sinocyclocheilus anshuiensis
TTGAAATCGATCACTTCTACACAGAATGCTATATTTTATAGCAATTTGGATGAGATTTTGGCTGGCATACCCTGTCAAATGCGACTTTACGGAGCTCAACGGCTCTGAACGGCTCTAGCCCAAGCTGTGATATAAACGAACGCTATTGGCTATTTTAAAAAGGGGCGGGGCTGCTTGATATGTCCCGCCCTGTCTTCCTGTTTCAGTTAAAATGATGTCAACACATAGAGTAACGCTGCGTGTTTCTAAGCATTTCAGGGGACCTTTAAGAACTGCCGGGTTCTATGGTAGTAGGCGGAACTAATGCGCAAACGACAATCTCATTGGATCATTTTTGGATCATTGTCCTGCTGCAGAACCCAAGTTCGCTTCAGGCGCTCACCTATTATCATCCCTCATTTGATTTCAGCGAATCAGTTCGAGCGAACGCACACAACCTGATTAACCTGATCGTCAGCAGCCATATCACCCTGCAGCCCAAGACTGGCTGCCCACTGAAGCTAAGCAGGGCTGAGCCTGGTCAGTACCTGGATGGGAGACCTCCTGGAAAAACTAGGTTGCTGCTGGAAGAGGTGTTAGTGAGGCCAGCAGGGGGTGCTCACCCTGTGGTCTGTGTGGGTCCT
>NW_015547730.1:727632-727984 GCF_001515605.1 Sinocyclocheilus anshuiensis
GTCAACAAGCACCGTCCTTCGGATGAGACGTTAAACCGAGGTCCTGACTCTCTGTGGTCATTAAAAATCCCAGGATTTCCCAGCAAAAAAGCACCACCACCAGTCCTAAATTCAGTTACAATTACTATGTATTCATACATGGTTACCAAGTTTTAATTCTAATTACTAAAGTTCTGTCATTAATTAATACTTGATTATCATATTATAATGCTTGACTGATGTTAAGAGTGTACTTTCAGATATTTAAAAAGCTGTGCCATTTTACAAAAAACACACACATATGTATATGTATATATATGTATATGTATATATATATATATATATATATATATAGTGTTGAGAAAAAAAGTGT
>NW_015547730.1:728247-732547 GCF_001515605.1 Sinocyclocheilus anshuiensis
AAACAAAAAAATGTACTAGCCAATGGCGATTCAATTGCCAAGGGTTGACAAAAGAAGATATTTTGAAGAAATAACTGCATTAGTCAGCACAATGTTTAGCTTATGGGGTCTGAAATAACTTTGAACAAGGTTTGGAACAAGTGTTTTCATTTTTAGGTGAAATATCCCTTTAACCCAGTCATCACATAGAGCAGTGTTTCCCAACCTTTTTTTAGTCGCGGCACCCTTTGGAAATGTTAACAAACTTGTGGCACCCTACAAAATAAATTTTGTCACGCAGAATATAATGTCATACAGATATTTTTAATAATATTAAAATATTTTGTCTATCAATGGTGGCAATCAGTAGGCTAATTTCCAACGAAGAGACCAATTTATATGACAGATTTTAATGTAGGCTTTTATACATATGTAAACATTATTTAATTACGATTGGTAAAACAAATTCAAATGTGACGTTTTAATCTTTAATGGTAATGCATGGAATTTACGGAAAACTCCACTAAATAATAGCGCTAAAAAGTGAGGGGCGTGGTGGGGCTTTGGCGATCAGCTACCGATGTCCGTCAATCTACTCCACAGCCTATCACGGGCCCCCTCCTTGCTCTGGCCCCAGGGCTTCAGCCCCGCCTAGCCCAATGGTTAATGCGGCCCTGCATGTTACAACACAGTAAGGCTATTGCAGACAGAAACAATACTGTACTACATCGATGTTTCCTGTCGGCTCAATTTTTGAGTGGACTTTGCTGTTCCGATTCGCATGAACGGTATAGGAGTGGAGCGACTGAGCGGAGCGCACACGCATAGAGCGGGATAATACGCAGAGCGTCACACCACGTGAAAGTGAAACCTGAGCGGTGAACTAATTTTCGGCAGCCGAAATTTCGGTGCATCTCTAATTATTGGCGACATCAGAAATGGATATTTTATAATAGATGCTTTTTTGAACATTTTAGCAATTTAAAAATATAAAAAATATATTTTTTACACGGCACCCCTGCTCTCGACAGGCGGCACCCCGGTTGGGAAACACTGACATAGAGAACCGCAAATTATGTAATAAATTAATTCTGGGTTTTTTGTGTCTTTTAAATTTATCAGAAAGCATGTTGTATGCTCTAATGGTAAAAAAATGTTTATGGTAACTTTAAATAATTAGTTACTTAGTCTGCTACCACTGCAGAGATTGCTCCGATTTCCATTTCCATCGTAACCACAACTTCTCAGATTGGTGGGCCACACTTTATGATTATGTTAAACATAATTAAATGTGTTGTTTGAAAAATAAAGATGAAATCGCTGTCTTCTGGCCCCAAGAATTTGTTTCATGAATATCTATTGAAGTCTATTTCAATGCAAGTTGGTTCATGCAGGTGCCTATTTACGGCATGCATGACCAACTCCTGTCTATTTAAATAGGGAAATACCAACTCTCGAAAGCTGCTGGCCAAACTCACAATGAAATAACAAAAACTGTTTCTAGAGTGCCGTATTGCATGTTGTAGTTCCTCCCATTCATAGCAATTCAAGTGAACACTCTTGGGTAATGTACAGTCTTTTTAAAACAGGAAATTGGGTCAGAAGACATTTATATTTTTATTTTAATTTTAAAATTAATACTGTAGTGTTTTGTTTTAATCCTGTCACAAAACATACATGGTGTGCTAATTCAATTTGTGGTATCAGAAGGAAAATTCTCATTTTAAAGAACATTGGCTCTGTTAGCAAAATGAACTGCCAATGCATTTAGTCCATTTTCATGGACGAGGGAAAAATTTGTGTCAGCTTTTAGAAGTACACTTACATATACTGTAGATGGCTTCAAAGCTTATAGACATGGTCTAAAAGCAACAAAGATCTTTTGATTTGATAGTAATCTGGCTCCTTGTAGATGCCTTGTCTTGCAAGGCTTACATGCTATTTCTAAAAACACTTGTGTTGGTGTAGACACAATGTTACTGTCATGTTTTTATGGTAACCTCTCCTGTTACAATCACTTTGTTCCAGATTGCAGGCATGTTGTATTATAGTAATAAGTTGGCAGTCCAGAAGTTCATACGTGTTCCAGGATGGGCAGCCAGATGTGGTTCGGTGCTCCTAGAGCCGGTCTTCTCCGATTCTGAGCCCACTGCAGAGGCTCCGTTGGGGATGGGCGCTACTTTAGACATCCAGAGACAGCAGAGGATGGATATGCTGGACCAGCAACTGCTCCTGTCTCAGCTGGAACACCTCAGGAGAAATGCACAGCAACAACAGGCTCAGGTACTTCTACGATATTTTTGTTCTGAACTACCTGGGGTGACTGCCTTATAGCATTTTAGTTATCAGTCCAGACTTTTAACCATTGGGTTATTCTACAACCCCTTCACACGACAGAGAAGAACTAGCCTTGCCATGAATGGCATACAGCTTACTCCTTCCAAAGGTCAGATGAACATCTCACTTATGGTCAAGGTTTAGAACAGTTGTTCTTTACCTTTTTGAGTCAAAACCCCCATTGTCCAACACTAATGAGGCAAGATTTTTCCCTCAGTATTAGGGTTGGGAATCGAAAATTGATTCTGATTCCAGAATCGGATACTTAATGTCAGGAATCGGATACTTGTTGTCAAATTAAAATTTAGATTCTGCCTATCGATTCCTATGTGCTTTTTATTTTCTTCATCTGTGATGACCGGACCTAGCGATCTGCCAGGACCTTGCTCGCTAATCTAAGCGCTCCAAAGTTTGGCTACATTTCCGATCAGAAGCCAAAAAAGCTAAGTATAATATCTGTGATAGCTAAACATGTTGCAAGAGAGGTGTCACCACCAACATGACAAAGCACTTTCATTTAATAGATCGTTAAAGATCGCAAACACGATTCAAACACCAACATGATTCCTAAAATCTGTTCCTAAAATACAATGATTCGTCTGTTTCATTCCTCAACCTTTGACGTGTGCGATCAATGTTGTGATCACTTGGTTCGTCCGTGCAGCGTACAATCACACCAGTGTGATTTGAACATTTAAATCTGCGTTCGCACTGCCGTTGACCTAAAGAAAGCAGCTGTCTGTCATGAATGAAACAGCTCGTTTGAGTTTCCCTCTTTTCCTCGGATTTCTTGACTTTCAAATAGCTTGAAAAAGCGCCGTGCACATTTTACTTTCACTTTCAAATTAGGGGCAATTCAGCGTTGATTCAATTCAAGCAACAACAACGTCAAACTAATACACCATATAGGCCTATGCCTAATAAAATAACTAATTACTTGGGCTACACAAAGTTTAAATGGGTATATAAAACTGAAAATCAGCAAACACTGTGGAACCAAATAAATAAGAAACGAATGTTTAAAAAAAACTTCCAGTCAATAGGCTTTTCAAAATCTAAAATATTGCCAAACCTGCGCCTTTGCATTTCCTTTCTAAACAATCTTCTGCCATCGTCTTGTCTTTCTCACCTCACTCTTGTCAGTCTGCTCGATTCACTCTCCTCACGTGATAAATAAAATCTGATTCCTGCTCTGTGGTGCACTGTCGTTCGCGCACGGTTCGGCACGCTGCATTGAGCGTTTCGTTTTTAAAAGTATCTGTCCACTAACTGAGCTAGGCTAAATTATTTTTGTTACTATAAAAAAATCAAACCGATGGTGGGGGGCGGTGCCGCGGTAGGCAAATGACGTAACCGGTGTTGCGGCTTAACACCGGTATAACCTGCTCGATTCACTCTCCTCACGTGATAAATAAAATCTGATTCCTGCTCTGTGGTGCACTGTCGTTCGCGCACGGTTCGGCACGCTGCATTGAGCGTTTCGTTTTTAAAAGTGTCTGTCCTCTAACTGAACTAGGCTAAATGATTTTTGTTACTATAAAAAAAAATCTAAACGACGGTGGGGGGCGGTGCCGCAGTAGGCAAATGACATAACTGGTGTTGCGGCTTAACACTGGTATAACCGAAAACACCGTCTATCGCAGCAAGCCTACTTGCTGGAAGAAGTAGTTAGCTACAGGAAAAGCTACACTGTTTTAAAAGTAGCGTCGCGCTTAACACCGGTATAACCGAAAACACTGTCTATCGCAGCAAGCCTAATACCCAACCCTACTCAGTATATTTATTGAGGGGAAAAAAATAAAACATTTTATGTGACTTTTATGTCTTTTTTAGCATTTTAATTAAGTTTGATTATTTTAATCTACTAAAAATATGAACAATGGGAATATTAATTGTATTCATAAAAATATATTAGAGTAATTTTAAAGGGGTCATATGATGTTGCTAAAAAGAACATTATTTTGTGTATTTGGTGTAATGAAAT
>NW_015547730.1:732733-758942 GCF_001515605.1 Sinocyclocheilus anshuiensis
TTTTGGAAGGCCAAACAAAGTAGTTTCGCTTTCACAACGAAACAGCGTCACACACGGCGGGCTAGAGTGAGCGGCGGCCGGCGGATTCGACGAAGGAGCGTCCGGCGGGCTTGCGGCAACCACATGTGAAAAAAAGATGTGCAAATCTTCCCACATCGTGACGTAGACATGTGGGGGCGTGTTAGAACGAGCCATTTTAGGTAGGCGTGGCTGACTCTTAACTTTTATAAAGAATATCTCTTTGGATTTGAGACTTTAGTCTTTGCAACTTTACAGATCTTCTTTATGCACCAAGAGCTTGTAACACTTCAAAGAGAAAGGAAAAATTGAAATCGCAACATATGACCCCTTTAAGTCATCCTGCAGCCCCTTGGAAGTTTGTTGGGGCCTCCTAGTGGCTCCCAGCTCCCTGGCTAAGAATATCTCCGCAGTGTGACGTAGCAGTGTGTTATTGTCAGAATCAAAATCTCTTTTATTCACCAGTACTTGTTATTGAGTGTTGGCAAGTGACTGAGTAAGTAGAGATGCTACTATCTCAGCTACATCTTTCAGAGGTCTGACTTTTATTGCTGAACTTTTAGTACCAGGATTGTCCCTGTAATTAACGTTCAGCTGTTTTTAGTTCACAAATTGGTTTCAGATTCGAGTTCCTGTGCTACGTCCTGTGTTTTCGGCTTGTTTATGCAAATTAGTATTTGTGTTATAATTTGTCTTATAGGTGTTTTTCTTGTATTGTATGTAAGCTTACCTGTTCAGATATTATACAGTCACCTTAGTTGTGATCTGCTTTTTCAAAACAGAAGTTTGTGAAATTATTGTGAAATTAGATTATTGGTATAATTTTTATATTCTTAATGAGTTGGAAGAAGTTTCCATTTCAAAGTTTTAAAGTATTTTCTTGATCGGGTATGTTCTAATAGTATTGGATCACAAGCCATGCTGTTTGTGGGAAAAACAGTGATGGAGTTCTGCTTACATTTCCAGAGATGAGGTATAGACATCAAAACTGCAATGAGTCATCTAGCTCCATTTCTGTATTTCTGTCACTCTGGTTGGACAAGATGTTCAGTGATATGTCTTGTTTTTCATCTTTTTTTCCATTTATTTTCTCTCAATGTTTCTGAACAAGAGGAAGTTAATGGTTTCCTGTGAGCAAACACAGACAGCCACATGGTTTCATCACGGATACCTGATACAAGCACAGATCATTTTGTCCTTGATAAAAATCTAACTGAAAATGAGTAAAGCTGTTATTTTCTGGAAATGATATGGATAATTAGCATAGAACATTCTTGTTTTCTCTCATGTTTTAAGTCCTATGTGTAGCTATGAATTAGGCCTAGAGTATGTTAGCGTTGTAGTTGATAAACCTGTAGTAGGATTATGAATATGAAGTAGGGATAATGCTTGCCAGTTGTTCAGTTTGTCTTTTATTGGAGTTTTTGAATGTGGAGAGAGACAGAAATCACCACAGTTACAAAAAAAGCTACTTCCACTGGACTACAGTAAGATAAGGTATAGAAATACACAGCAAGATACACTGTCTTTAAAGTCATATAAAGTAAAAATTACATTATGCTTTTCTTCTTTATTGTATATCTGATTATATGAACTGGCTTCTCAAATGAGAAAAAAAATGTAGGGTGGGACTTTGTCCATCATTTGCTAATTGCTGCAATCTGATGTGAGTGACAGGTTGCTGAAAGAAATGATTGTCCTGACCCCACACAGATGCAGAAGTGATTTATCATTTCTTCAGTGACTTCATCATTTAAGAAGAGATGTTTTTGAAAGGAGAGGGGATGATTTTTATTATGAGGATGCATGAATTAAAAAATAATGATGTGCACATTTATAATAAAATTTGTGCTCATTGATAATAAACACTCCAATGTTCCATAAAAATAGGAATTGTCAGTTTTTATTCCATTGTGACTTTAAAAAGAATTCCTGTCATTAATTCAGCAGACAGGTCTCCTGAATTGGAACAGATTCTTCCCGACTCTAAGGCACCGAGGACAAAACCGGCACCATGAGGGTCCCCAGCCGCAACAGCCCCCTTATATGCATCCGCCAGATAACACAGCTGTGGCTGAGGAGCAGGTAAGATCATATGATTTTGGTCTTTTAATCAAAATCATTACAGATTTTGGTCGTTATCTCAGTTTATTAATCCAAAAATGTAAATTAGCTGAAAATGTACACTCGTGCAGGCCATCCAAGATACAGATGAGCTTGTTCCTTCATCAGAACAGAAGAGGAGAACTTCAGCATCACATCACTTGCTCACCAAACAACACAGTAATCCACGGCACCCATTCACTGCAGAGGATTGATTTGTAAGGCAGTGATATAATGCTAAATGTCTTTAAATCTGTTGTGATGAAGAAACAAACTCATCTACAACTTGGATGGCCTGTGCGAGTGTACATTTTCATTTTTGTGTGAACTATTTATTCAGTTCCAGCTTCTATTTGTTTAGCATCATGGGTTGCTAGATTGAACATAATTTTTTGCCATATACTAACTTTTGAATGATACATTGCTGTTATCACCAGGTTGCAAGATTAATGGAGATGGGTTTCTCAAGGATGGATGCCCAAGAAGCTCTCAGAGCATCTAATAATGACATTAACATTGCAACAAACTTCTTGCTTCAGCACTAAGATTAAAATATATTGAAGATGACTGGGAGGACAAGAAGAATGAGTTTTTTAACTTCTATAAGATCACTAAGTTGAAAGTACTTAAGAACACAACACTGGTGTCATAACTGCACCTGCTGGAAGAAGTTAAGAGTGCTGATACACAACTCACAGGAGCTGATGATGTCACATCCTTTCTGACTAGACAGTGTGGCGCTCCTGCTGCTGTCTTGCAGTGCTACAAGGAGTTGACTTGCAATTGCAACCCTCTCTGGTCCACAGGATAGAGCCAACATGGTGGACAATTATACATTGTGTCTCAGGGCTTGTGCCATTTGGCATCGTCCTTGAACCTACATCGTCTTATAATTAAGAATTCTATAATATATTGATAAATTATTAAACCATGTGTTGTTTTGCTATAAGTAAACTGAATAGAAGTCTTAATGAAATAGTTCATCCAAAAATGTACTCATTGTTCTCATGTTGTTCCTAAGCTGTGTGGTTTTTCAGTCTTCCATTGAACACAAATGAGGATGTTTAACAGAATGCCCTGGCTGATCTTTTCCATATGATAAAGGTAGAGAGTGACTAGTGGCTGGCACGCGCCAAAATAAAGGACTATAATGGCGCTTTTCCACTGCATGGTAGGGCTCGGTACGGTTCACTTTTGTTTTGGGGGGTTTTCCACTGGGTACAGTACCTGGTACTTTTTTTAGTACCACCTCGGTTGAGGTTCCAAGTGAACCGTACCGTTACCAAAACGTGACGTTTAAACTCTGCTGATCACGGATTGGCCGGAGAGAATCGTCACTACCTGCGTCACTGAACTTGCGACACAAACACAACAGAACCGCTAGATTTAAATCAGCACAGCCAGCGAAGGATCGAACGCAACTGTTTTGAACAAGTGCACCTTTTTTTAACAACCAAAAAGTGTCTGTTTCGTTGTCTGTTGAGGAAGTACAGACGTTCCTCTCGTTGATAGCAGAGGAGCGGATCCAGCGAGAGCTTGATGGGGCGACGTGGAATGAAAAAGTTTTTCAGGAGTCGCGGCAGTAGAGGCGGCGCAACTAACGACATGTGAATAATCCTGCCCACTCTAAAACGGTACTGAACTGCAGTGGAAACGCAAACCGAGCCGAGCCGTGCCGTGCCGTACTGAGCCGTGCCGAGCCGAGTCGTACCACGCAGTGGAAAAGCGCCATAAGGTACCATAAAAGTAGTCCGTATGATGTTTGTGGTTACTACAGGTGCATCTCAATAAATTAGAATGTCGTGGAAAAGTTCATTTATTTCAGTAATTCAGCTCAAATTGTGAAACTCGTGTATTAAATAAATTCAATGCACACAGACTGAAGTAGTTTAAGTCTTTGGTTCTTTTACAAAGACTTAAACTACTTCAGTCTGTGTGCATTGAATTTATTTAATACACGAGTTTCACAATTTGAGTTGAATTACTGAAATAAATGAACTTTTCCACGACATTCTAATTTATTGAGATGCACCTGTATAAGTGAGATAAAGTCATAATCAGTCCCTCTGTTTTCTGTGGTTGCACATATTTCAGCTTAACAGATTCTTGAATCTCATAAAACAGGATATGAGATCTGTGGCAGAGGCCAAAATTTTATTTCGGTTTGTTCCTCATGCAAAGCTCTCATATGACTTCAGAAGACTTGGAATATGGCATATTACAACTCTCTTTTGATGCTTTTTTTTTATAGACATCAATTTGTTGTGTGGAAAAGAGCAGCCTGAACATTCTTTCAAATATCTCTTATCGTCACAGTATTTTTGTGTTCACAAGAGAAAGAAAGTCATGGTTTTTGGAATTACATGAGGGTGAGTAAATGATGACAAAATAATTTTTGGGTGAAATGTTTCTTTTTTTTGGTTGAAACTTAAAAGGCATAGTTGTATGGCAGTGTATTTAAAGTACACCTGGATTTAGTGGATTCTTGAAGAGGCCACTGACACGCCATTTAATTCCGAATCAAAACTAATGAAAGTTTGCAGAAAGCACGAAATGTAATATCCTGTCAAAGCCTCCGATTGTTTTTTTTTTTTTTTTTTTTATTAAGTAGAAATACACATTTTGTCATTGTTATTGTGTGACTTTGCTGTCTGAAAAGCCTAAAAAAAAGTACCATGACTTTTATAGTGGTATGTTGAAAAGGAAACAAGTGGAACTTTCATGCCATAGTCATCCAGTTGGAAATATTTGTGTTATTTTATGATGCTTAGAAACTTTTTCTGCACAATGAAAATGGATAATATTCAGAGCATCTTTGTGTTTATCGGAGAGTGGGACAAAACTTTTTTAACAGCATGATTTCTCAGTGGTACAAAAAGATAAGATGAAATATTGTTTAAACTCTCATTAAAGGGATAACAACAGTGTTGATACCCATAACTGGCATTAAAGAACAGCCATTTAAATATAAATTATAAAATTATTATGTTATGCTAATAAGATTTTTATTCATGTGAATGTTCTCTTGTTTATTATGCAAAACTTATTTTTTGTGATTTTGTGTCTAATCAAGTGGTATTTAAATAAAAAATTTTTTTTTATATGAATTAATGTTCTAACTGCCAGAAAAGCACTGGTCCTATGGGATGATATTAGACTCTAAATGATTAATAGATGCACGCACAATTATCGTCCACCCTAACGCTAAGCACTCCTGCCACTCTTAAGGTTCTGTGTTGAACACTCATTGTGGTCAAACAGTAGGTCTACATTGGGTGAGTAAATTCTTTAAGATGGTCTTTTGATAATAATAGTAGTAATAATAATTTTTGGTTGCTCTTTTCTCTTCATCTTGGGAAACATGCATTTCACCAGTTTTACAGATTGAATTTATATACCATAAATACACCAGTTATACAGATCTGAAATTCAACATTTTTTAAAAGACTAAACTCATTCTATAAACCACCAGGCTGGATTTTAACAGTCACTTAACCCAGTAGGAGTGTGTGGTTAGGTTCCCCTTCAGGAACTCGAGCTGTGTTGAGATCGCTTTGGGAACGCCTCTGCGTGACCGCGTTCTGAAGCACGTGTCAAATCAGCCCAATGGAGTAGCGAGATGTCACGGGCGGGGTGACGTAAGCACCAGATAGAGTTACTCTCGCTGCGTATGCTCTGCTTTCGCCTGGCTGTGTTTGATGAGAGCGGCCAGGCTCACGATCCCGCTGGCAGCGGTCCCGGGTCCCGGGATCGCGGGTGGATTTAGCGGAGGGATCCGAGATGGGCTTGTCCTTTTCTCGGTCCTCACCCCCTAGATCCGCGGCTCTCTCTCAGTGTTCGGAAGCCCGCGCTGCGGTAGCTGCCGCACAGCAACGGTACGGCACGGGAGAGCTCGCCCCCTCAAGTGAGCTGATATACTCATCCAAGATGGCGGCGCGGTCGGACGCAGCGGCTACTCCGGGTCCCAAAAACGGTGTTTTTATGTCTGTTAGTCTCGTTTCCTCGTCTTCAAACAGTCTCATCTTATCGCAAAATCAACAGATAAACACTCGGAAACACATCTATGATCGACAGAGCCTTCTGGAAATCGGCAGTGAGTACAAACAACAGCTTTCGCCGGTGACTACTGAGAAGCTACGAGGCCTCTGTCTGCTGCTGAAGCCGAACCCCGGGACCGCGGCCTCGCCTACTGACGCTACCCGCACAAAACGGCGACACCGGCGATGTGAGAGGGGACAGAAGCGCAGCAAGCGTGGAGGCACACGAGCTAGGCTAAGGGCTAACCCCACTAGACCAGCGATTCCATCACTCATGCTCTCAAACATTCACTCTCTGGAAAATAAACTGGACTTAATTCAACTCAGTCTGTCTACACAGCATGAGACAAGGGATTGTTGTGTGTTTGTCTTCACTGAAACATGGCTAAACGACAATATCTCTAAAGCTCACCCCATTCTTTTAACAGATGTTAGACAACAGAATACAATGTACAGTGACCCTGATCACACATCTGTACCTTTACCTCTTAAATCTGTTGTGCTGTCTATTCATATGTCACAAAAATTTTAAACATGTAGTAGCTACACGTAAATAATGGATAAATGTCCAACTTCAACAGTAAAAGCAATTAAACATTGAACATGTCATGTAACTCGGCATCTTTGTTATGTGTGCACAATGCAAGAAACATAAGCCTCTTTGAAACGTATAACCATGTCAAGCAATAGATGGCAGTGTTTCACTTATTCTGTACAGCACTGAGTCCAAGACAGAATACTACTAGGAAAATAATTAAACTTTTAACTGTTTGATTAAAAGAGCCACATATAAATACATAGTCTGTTTTTATTTTATTTTTTAATTTATTTTTAAATTGTGTGTTATTTAGTATGATTTGAGCTATATCCTATTTTCTAAATCAGAAAAATTAAAATAATATTAATGAAAAACAGGAGTGTACATGTGGATAAATGGCACTGTAAAACAAGGTATGAATGTTTAAACAAAAATAAATAAATAAATGGTGCAGCTTTAATTTAACTCAATTAATTTTACCTGTATATTACTTCTGACAATACTTTCCAAAGCAACGTTTTGTCTTACAAAACCCCAATCCAAAGGCAACAGGGAAAACACCTCAAAACTAAAACACTCCTTGTTTTCATACAATAGCATTATTCTTTTGAACTAAAGCTATAGCAATGCTACTAAAGTTTAGTGTTGTATTTTGGGTGAGTGATATCTGATAAATTGTAGTGTGCAGGTTGTTTACTTTCTCTGGTGAAGTAGTCATAACAGACAGTAAAGCTTTTGGTTACAGGTCTGTCAGTCCTGACCTTTAAGGACATTCTTGGATTCAGTGGTCAGAACTGAAAGGTTAATGTGGTTTAGTCAATGTCATGCTTCAGCAAATGTAATGGGATTTGTGAAATGACACTGTGTGAAGTAGCCAGGAAGTTTTGGAGAATGAACACCAGAAAAGCAGCTTAAAGCAAGGGATCAAAGTTAAAGTCATTTGTACAATATCTGAATCTCGAGAATCTTTTGCTTTTAAAATTGTTTCATTTCATCCACACATTTCTACCAGTTGTTTTCATAAATTGCTCTGTGGCATAATATTATAAGTTTTAATAAGCATAATAAGTTTTGTAACCTACTAAAGCACACAGATTACATTCCGATTTGGAGGAATGAATGTAGAGTAAAGGTTTAAAGTAAAGCAGTCAGGCTGTATGTACTTGGCCAAAGATCAATATAAGGGGGGAATTGTAAATGTAAATGGCCTTTGCTTAAATGTGAAAGACATTTACCCATGTTTGTTTTTTGTTTTACATAATATTGCACACAAAACTGAAAAAGTGCTCCAGTCAGATTACCTGACTTCCACGTGACAGAATGTTTTATCTAGGCTACCACATTGAGGTAATAAATTCATCTTCAATAAATTATTTTCTCCACAAGCACTTTGGTGCAGCTTACATTCTATTAAAATGTAAGTATTAAACGAAGCCATACGTCGTGGAACCATCCAGTCTAACACTATAGATGATACATTGGGTGTTTCTCAAACGGGAGGCTGCATATCTCAGCTGCCGCCTGCCACGTCATCAAACATCGCTGAAGGCCGTCTCAATCGCAGGGATCCTTGGAAGGCAGCCTTCGCTTCGCGTCCTTCATTCAGCTGAATTTGAAGGATGCATGGGATGTATCCTTTGCGACCTTCAATCACCCACAATCTTTTGTACCCATTACATTTCATGAAAATAGACTGACGAAAAACGTTTCAGTACTGAGCATGTCTGAATTTATTATGAAATGTAAGACAAAAAATAATGTTTTCGGACATGAAAGCATAGATGTTATTTTTTGTTTTGGTGTATAATACTCACTAAACGCTAAACTGCCAATAATGTAAGCCACTGGGAGACTAGACGGCTGTGATTCATTGTATTGCATTAATAGAAAGTTGTATTAGTATTTTCGTGCCGTGGCGGTGAGGGCGGGAGCATATGTGGCGTAGCCACGTGCACTTACTAGACTGTCTCATTCTAGCGTTTAATGCCGAGGAGGACTCTAACCTAGAAGCCTCTGAAGGACTGAGCTAGGAAGGACGCAGCCTTCCGTTTGAGAAGCGCCCGTTTTCTTCAGGTGTGAACTGTTCAGGAAGTTGAGGGATTGGCACCACCTGGTGGCCTTATAGTATCCATTCACTATCAGAACCTTTCAGATGTCGCATAACCCCACATCCTCCTACTCTTGTCAACCACCAGGACAGGAGGCAATATGTTTGTCAGAGATCAGGCTTGTGGATAACAAAGTTCAGTTGTTGAGGTTTAAGGAACCACCTGTTCACCCTTGTATTAACTTTGGATACAAGTGGCATATCCCGGATCACCTGCTCATAGCCTACTATTAACCATATTCCTACAAGCATGCACTCTTTTTGAGAAGAAAAAGTTTATACTTTCGAGTGTGTAGCAGAAGAAATAAGCATTTGGACACACTACCATGTCATAAAGCTGTTGCAGAGATATGTTAATTTTGTCACTTAACTGACAACATTTTATTTTAACATTTTATTTCATGAAATGTATCCTAACAATTCTTCCTATTGTATTGGAGAGAAAACGTAGTATGTTGCCAGTCGTGGGTCCTATGTTTTTTTAATGATTTATTCAGAATGATATAACAATGGCCAAATATCTGTTTTGGTATTGTGCTATTCATATCTTTATGAAAGTGTACACAGATAACAATCAGCTTATATTCAAACACTTTTCAGGGATTCTCTAACCAACCATTGGACTCATAAACATCCACCATTCTTGTAGTTCTTTTTATTAATGTTTGTAGTTCTGAACTTAAGTGCACTGATTTTTTTTTTTTTTCAATGAGTTGTGGGCAGCATCAGCTGTTAGAAAATCTCTCAGAAATACTAGACCATCTGGCGACTTTTGGCATATTCTTTTCAACATACTATGCTTTGGGACATGTAGGATAATATGCACATTGGGACACAGGAATTGTTCAAACCAGTTGCAACTTTCTTCATAACAGGGTTGAACTGTTCAGGAAGCCAGTTTTAACTGCAGGATATTCATTTTTTATGATTCAGTGATATTAGGCAGTCTTCTCTACTGAGAAAAATGACTGACTGCTCTTTACCAGCATTTGCAAATCACAAGCATATAGACACTGTACATTGTCCATCAGTCTCTGGAAGGGTTGAAGGTCATCCATGTAGATGCATTAGGAGCTTCTGGAGATTCTGGAGATCAATCTTACAGGTTATGTGAAATGAGCCTTTTCAGCAGCAATAAAATGTGTTTGTGTGTGTGTATATATATATATATATATATATATACATACATACATACATACAGTATGTGTGTAATTACTGGATTTTTTTTATGAAATAAAACTTGACATTAGTTTCTTTTGTAAATATATAGCAAGATTATATTGATAGAAACAAAATTAATTTTATGCAAAATGGTATATTAAAAACTGGGGATTTTTTTATATTTATATACTGTTTATATACACACACACAAGAAAATACTATTTCAGTAATTTTACTTTCACATTTCACATTTAATTCAATGTGTTATTTGTCTTTTTTGTAATTTTTTTTTGTGAAATTTGAAAGTAGTTTCAAAGTAAACCCTACACCAGATTTTTTTTCAGTATATTACTATAATATGTCTTGATGAGCATTCATTTTTATTTTTAGTTCCTTGTCCAACTTGCTGATCTCTTATTTTTAATTTGATAATAATGTGTAAACATACCAAATACATTTTAGGTCGACAATTTTTAAACATAAAATGTATACAAATGTTTGCACAAACATTCAGTAAAGCAAAAGAGAGAAATATGAATTATTCTGAATGTACAAATATTTCTTAAATATGGACTATACATACGGGATAAAAACACTAGGGGGCAATATCGAGAGAACACCAACTGATGTAGTGAAATTTTACTTCCTATTGTTATGGGATGATTACAAAACTCAAAACTTTTTGCTGAATACTCTTGCAGATTTATTTAATTTGTAGTTACACATAAATTACAATAACTTTGTCAGACATTACTATGCATATACTATGCATCAGGCTGAGATTTTAATACAGGCTGATGTGAATATTTTATGAATATTTTTTCATGAATATTTTATACTCTCAGGAGAAGCTTCGGTCTAAATTAGTCAATTTAAATAGTCCTGCACTGTATATTGCCAGAGTTGTTGAAGATTTAATAGTCCATCTTACAATACAAGACTGTATTCAGATTTTTTTTTTTTGTAATTGATTAGGTCATTTTCTGTCATAAAACTACAGCAAAATAAAGCAGAAAATTATACAAAAGTGCTACTACATAATTTGTTACACGATGGGAATCTAAGCGCCAGTTCTTTAATCTATTATACAAGAGATTAATATGCACACAGCTAATCACTGTGCTCCTAAACCACAACTCCAGAATATTATATTCATGTCCTGTTCCTGTTCACAGTGACTCAACAGTAAACACCTGTAATATAATTGTAATAAAGTGTAAGAACTTTTTGCTTTAAAAGTCACTGAGTGTATGAGAGTAGCCACTAATATACTGTATATTCATATTAATATTTTTTATGGTGTTTCAATGACTGCTAAACCCATTTGTAGTCAGGGAAATGAACAAAAGCATAGCCGAACTTCAGCACATTTGGCAGCTTCCACACACCAACGCTTCAGGTTTTCCACCGTTCCACTGGGACAGTCATGTACAGTTTGTTTAGTTTCTGTTGCAAAATTTAAGAGAAATCTGCTCAAATCACATTAATTCAAGTCAAGATGTTAATAATGGAGAATGCAAAATGGTTATGCAATTTATTTTAAATAATCAATTAGAAAGAAAGAAAGAAAGAACGAAAGAAAACCACATTATAAATAACTGCTATAAATTAGCCTACATTGAGTGGTCAGCAAACTTAAATGTACACATCCATTCAAATATTTGGAATCACTAAAACATTTAATGTTTGGAAAAAAATGAATGCTGTCATTTTACACTGTATTTTAACATAACACAGTCACAAAATTCAAATTATGTAGGCTAACTATTTGTATGCATTAAAAAAAAAAAAAAAAAGGAAGCCACTGTCATTAAGTGCTGATATGATAGGCCACTCAAGAAACTTTTTTTGTGGCACAGTTGAATAGGCTATTGTTGCTTGACAGCAGATGAAAATATTGTTGTATTGTGTCACAATGTGGCTTTTTCTTAAATATACATACTTTAAAAAAAGCTTTAAGAGTTTTATTTAAAAAGGTTAAATCAAAAACACTTCTGACTGATTCCATTGCTCTAGCTAGCTAAGAGTTTCAGTTTCATCTATTATATCGTAAAATAGGGGAGGCGCTATGAAGTAAACCACGGTGTAGAAGGACAATAGTTCTGATTGGACAGAGTCCATGAACCATCGGGAAGACAGCCACTCCTCTACCGCGAAACAACGCGAAAATCTTATTAACCACGTGAATATGTAAGCGAACAAGTTCTTTCCACGCTTTTCAGTTATCCACATCCACGAGGAATGGGTTTATTTTTCATCATACGATGCAGTTTGGGTATTTCCGCCGGGTGGTGCATTTCACGGATTTCCCGCAGAATTAATTTTCTGTAATATCTTGGTGAATTTATTTGAAAGACTTCACAAGACGAAACGGTATGTTTATACATTTACCAAGTTGGTGCAACATCTGAGCATGTTTCTACGAGGTGGACTGTGATTAGGGTAAGTGGGGTTGAAGAAAAGAGATGATAATATAGTTCGGGGTAAGGGGTGTGTGATTGCATGGATCCTCTCAGTTAAGGCAGCCTAAATATAAGAATACATTAAATTGAATGTCGCATACCAACAGGCTGTCAATAGTAAGTCACTTAAATAAGCAACCACCGTTTAAAGTCCACTTTAACGTAAAGACGTCCAGCTGAGTCTGTTTAAGTGGGAGGGAACAGTTTTGTTTAGGTTGGCACCCTTGTTTATTTTGCGCCCATTTTCCAAAATTAGGCTATACAATCGAGTATTGGGGATGGTGGCTTTTGTAACCTTTGTTTTTAATTGTTTGTGAACAGAAAACATTCATATATTTGTATAATTTGAACTAGATGTGTATGGGTTTAGGTTGGCACCCTTGTTTATTTTGCGCCCATTTTCCAAAATTATACTACAATCGAGTATTGGGGATGGTGGCTTTTGTAACCTTTGTTTTTAATTGTTTGTGAACAGAAAACATTCATATATTTGTATAATTTGAACTAGATGTGTATGGAATATTACAAACCACGCTGACATTTCGACGTTGGGAAATATATATTTATATGTATGTTCCTGGCCTTTTTTCACGACTGTTAAGTTGTCTCTTCCCCTGATTTCTCAGGGAATTGCACAGGAAGGTGTTCAAGGCTTCCCAGAAACTTAAGGTACATTTTTCTGCTGTCACATTTGACTGGGTAATTGCTTGCTGTCGGTCCCGCTGTGCTTTTAGAGTTGTTTGAATGATCGTGGGGGCCTCGCACTTGTTTATATCCAAAGTTGTTATTATGTAACGGGAAATGTTGTTTTGCTCAGTCGATCAAACAAGAAAAACATTTTTTTCTCAATTTAAGTAAAAAAATAATAATCGGCCTTTACGAATTAGCATTATATAGCATTATAGGATTATATAGACATAACATCTACAGGCTAAGTGTGTTATTTTAATAACACAGGGCTTGACAATTAAATGTTGTTAAAATGCCACAAAGTCAAACTTCCTGTTTAGGTCGAGTGCTTTTGTCCATTGTGTCAGAACACACACACACAGACAGACAGAAACAGACAGGGAATCAGGTCTGAACATACCACCACGTTGTGTGGATTACGTAGGCCTATGTTCCTGTAGCATACACTTAGCATAAAGTCACTACATTTCTATGTTCAATTTGTGTTTACGTGTTTATGTTTGTAACTTTCGTCTTGTTGGGATTCGTCAGTTTAGTAGAATATCTGCTAAGTTAGCTTTAAACGATACGTCGCAATAGATTTTTAAAGTTGTTTTTAATTATTATTCTAATCATTCGTATTATGATTTGTAATATGTTGAGTATTTTTGTTGATTTATGACTGTCTACTGTTATTATATGAGAACAAGTTTATGGAAAAATCTGATGTATAGACTTGAACTGCTTTGTGTAGGCCTCTGAATACAATACTTTAGTACAACAGGCTACTCTTTTAAAATGAGTATCACAGTGAATAAAAAAAATGTAAATCAGATTATATATGTTCGAACACATGCAGAAGTGCTTGAATAGCAATTAGAGGTCACTACATAGTTAACTACATAGAGCACAACCACGTGGCCAGATTTACTTTCCTCCTATGCAGCCATCCTCTAGTTTTTAGCATATGTGTTTCTACACAGACAAATATTTTTTTACAGAAAAGCTTTTTAGCAAGGATGTAACTTGCAATTGTTGCCTTAAAGAGCCATTTCTACCTGCTGATAGAAAAATAGAAACCCATAAAAATGAGTTTTGTTGTTACAAATGAATGTATATTGGTTGGTTCAGTGATGGTAAATATTTTTGACTAAATAAAACCAGCTGATATAGATGTTACTATTTGTTTCAGTGTGCATATTCATGATTGGTGGGGACAAAATCGCAAATTTAACAATCTTTAAAAAAACATATTAATGGACCACTTTGATCAATGAATATTGTGGTAGTTCAGTTTTTAGTGTATGTCTTAAGTGCAAAACGGTGCATAACATCTACCACTGTGGGTTGTGGCAAAGGATTGCGATTTCCTAAAAATTGTCAGTGTTTTGAGAATAAAATCTTAAACATCAAACAAATCAAAACTCAAGTTTAAATCAAAACTAAAAAAAGTGATGTCAATATTCGTTTAATCACTTAGGAGCCACTCAGCTTTTCAAATGATAATATTAATCATGAATTATTAATTAATTAATTATTATCATTAGTAAACGATATAAAAGTTGATTTTGTTTGTTTTTTGTTTAATTTCAAACATTATCAAGTTTATGTATTTGATAATTATATGTCCTCAAATATTCTGAAAAATGTAGTTACTTACGATGTAAGTACTTAAAGAAGATAACTGCTATGAAATCATGATTTAAATATTCAAATTGTCCTTAAAGGAAAACACATCAGGTATCAGATTCAGATAGCAAACTAGATCAATACACAAAAAATGGTAGCCTAAAATTTGTAACCTCTGTATTAACTGGTTTTATTCAAGACAAAAATAATATTTATAATCACTGAATCAACCTCAATACATTAATTTATACCAACAAAATCAAAATCAAGTAGAAATAGCTGATAACAATTGCAGGTCATCACTTTTTGTAATGATTGTAATGATTGCAATCTTTGTAATGATTGGGAAACATTTATACAACAACTGTGCTCAGCATTACAAAGAAATTTACAAGACCGGTCCTTGTGTTGATTTATAAGTCATTTATTTGTTGTTCATATTGTTATTTGTCTGAATGTTCACATGCAACACAAATACTGTACATTTAAAAAGGCAAAGTTTTCTGCACTAAAGGGTGTTTGTGTTTCATAGTGGAGTCATGTTGAATCTTTAAGATTAAAATAAAGAGAAAAGATTTTTATTTGTAGGTTGATGATGTGTTTACAAATAGTAATTTTGTCAAAATCAAAGACATGAGAGTGAACGTCATCAACATTAGACCGAATCGGTCAATTTTAAATTAAATTTAGGGGAACAGATAAGGGAACAGAAGGATATAAGGGAAGAAAAAATTAAAATGCAATTTAAATTATAATTTACAACTTCATACAGATATAGTGACCCTCAAAGATTGATAAATAAATATGTATTTTAAGGTAGTTTTATTATTTTTGTGAAGCCGTTTATGATTGTTTAAAAAAAATGATTATAGGTCTCAAAATTCTTTGAGGTTCTAGTTCTATAATTCTTTTAAAATAAGTTTTAAATGATGTAATTCAACAGATGTGTTTATTTGTGAGTCAAATTATTTTTCTTTTAAATATTAAATCATTTTGATTGTTATTTGGACCAAATTGAAAAAACTGTGACCAGTTCTTTCTAAACTTTTTGACAGCTGAAATGTAAAATTAAAATGATGTCATGAATTTCATAAAGAATTACAGCTTTTCAAAGTTCCAGAAAAACTTAAGTGTTTCTGAGGAGGGTTGTTGTTTTCTATATGCGTTTGTGCTCAAGTGCTTTTTTGACATTACTTTTTATTGAAACTGCATAGAGAGATACGGTAGTACAAAGACAGTGCTACTGCAGTCAGTGGAAGTGGGCCAAGCAAACCGGCTTGTGTGTGTGTGTGTGTGTGTGTGTGTGTGTGTGTGTGTGTGTGTGTGTGTGTGTATGTGTAACCAGAGCCGATCAGATGCCACACTATGAACAGGACTTCGGTTCTGTCACCCTGTGTCATCTGATGCACAGGAATCCTGTCACAGAACACATGTTGAATGTACTGTAGGTGTCATGATTAGAACAGCAGATGAGTGTGTGAGAAATACAGAGTAAGAAAATGTTACTTCATATAACATGTTAAAATATTTAAAAAAAATATATACAACTGCTGCTCAGTAATTGTTTTAGTTTATGTATTACGATCATGGCAACAGTAACCAACACCTGTACGTGGGGATTTAATTGTGGTTTTACAGTCAACATGAAAACTGATTCATGTTCCTTGTCTTATTGTGACAGATTTGTGTATTTTTTTCTCATTTATTAATTTTTTACATGTAATAATCTGTTAATTAGGGCTGGGTAAAAATATCAATTTTCAGAGTAGTTGTGATATTCATGTGAACACTCCTCAGGATTCTCTGAATCCCAAGATTGAGCTTTTACTCTGACGGCTTTCAGTTGCCGGGTGAAAAGTGTTCGTGCAGCACTTCCCGTCCTGCAGATTTCTGCTAAACTGACTCATTCTGCTGCTAAGTTTGAACCTTGCTGTTAAATTTTCAGATGATAATTTTTGTAATGCACAAACTTTGAAGATTCCCTGCTTTCCACTTGGTTCAATGCGGTGGTGCTCCCTTGATGCTGAATCTGTATGCTTTCCTATTATCAGTTTCTTTTTTTGTGAATCAAAAATGTGATGAAAGCCTGACGGTAGACTCTTGAGACAATTTACCAGTTTGTACTAGTTTGAAACTGTTTAATTTTCAGCATTAGTAGAGAGGGAATTTCCTTTATATTATGTAAGCAAAATGGACATTACTACAGAAATATAACCACCCCCACCCCCCAATAAAGAACCAAATCTCATTGAGTTCTTGTGAATTTGAATCAAATCTGTGTTTAGCCCTGCTGCTGATGTCAACTAATAGCAGTTTAGGCATAGTTTTTGCAAACTTGCATTCAGCATTGCTCCATTCTGGTACAGTATGTAAAACCCAATTTTCACAATCCTGTTAATTAAAATATAAAAGAAAATCTAAAAAAAAAAAAGCGTTTTTGAGCATCATATTTGATACATAAGGCTTTTATTGCTCATATAGTATGATATTATAAAAACTAAGCAAGAAATATGCAGTTTTGTGCAGATGCTTATATTCATATTGCCAAAAGTAAGATGAAAGTGTGATAGCATGTAATGCAAATCAATGATATTTTTATAACCATATAACATCAAATGATATACAGTAAATCATATAAATCATCATCAAATATATCAGTTGTCACTCTCTATCTCCCAATATTATGTCTTAGTAAGATTATTTAAATGTCTAGTTTTATGATCAAAACTGTAGTTTTAAAAACATAATGCAGTGCAATACAATGATATTTGGTACTCACATTTGAACATGGAACATGAAAAAATGAAGAAAAAAAAACGTATATCAGACTACAAAAGACATGCAATAGACCGTGTACAACAGGTTTTTCAGTGGTGATTTTAGGATGGTTTTTTTTTTTTACTACCCTGTGTCATTTGAAAATTTCATAATACGAAAGTTAAATGGCAATTAAATGTAACATTTCGCATCGACAGTTGTTGTGATATGCCTGGACAAAGAGGACAGTATCTGATCTGAACTCAGTACACCAGTAGAGGGAGTACAGACGGTATTAAGAGATTACACGGATAAAACCCATCTCCATTCATCCTTTCTCTCTCTTTTCTTCTCATTGCCCGCATCCATTAACACCTCTCGTGGCTGTTTCTGGATATTTTGCATGGCAGTGAGTCCATCAGGTGTTTGCAGTTTGTTTCTGTATCCATCTGTCTTTCTCTTTAAACACGCACACGCTCACACGCATTGACTTGATCACATTCAATGCTTTTGCCCCATACTATACCTAGGCTGAGGCAATGCTGATGACCTGGGGATGGTGCAGGAGTTGCCATGGTAACCCCATAGCTGGAGAGTGTGGAGGTATAGGCGGGTCGGCTGGGCTTTTGTTTTGGATGGAGTGTGTGAGTCTAGAGCAACACAATAGCCCACTGAGACCAGCTCACAAGAGAGGGAATTTACTGGGAAAATTGTGATCTATAAGTACTGTGAGAAAGGTTGGGAAGCAGAAATAATAACGTGCTGTGAAAGCAGAGTGAGAGGAACACTCCCTATTCGCTGATGGGTGTCGGCTGTTCAACAGGTTAGGTAGCATGTTTAAGAGACACATAGAAGAGTTGAGTATGAATTTATATCTATATCCAAAAGAACTACTAAAACTACTAATGTAAAATAAATTAAAAATACACATCATCCTGTTCAGAAAGTTTACTCTAATCCCTTGTGTTCTTCTTGAGTGTCAGTGAATGTTTGTAGCCTCAGTGTGAAAAGATGGATGTCAAAATCATGCAGTCACTCTTCTAAAATGGCTCAGATATGCAGAAGATGCTGGAAAACCAAAGAATGTGCAGGACCTGGAGGGCTTTTCTGAATAACTGTTAGCAGTTTAACTTTTTTTTTAAAGATATTCAAATAAATATTCAATAAATACCGTATTGTGGCTCAATATTGTGTCATGAAAGATCACTGTAGCGTCTCTGTTCAAGCGGCATGTGTACTGATAATCTCTTCCACTACTAGTTAAAGCATGAAATAAACATGAAGGAACATCAGAAGGTATCTTGTTTCAACCTTGGAAAGATGTTAATACACAATATTTTTCAAGTTCAAGTCCACCAACGTTAATCTACTCTGCGGTCTGGTTTGTTTGTTGGACAAAAATGTTCGATTCAGCATTATGATTTGTCAGATTGGCTGTCAATCAAACTCGTCAATCAATTTAAAAAAAACAAAAAAAAAACATGTGGATCACTGTTTCCAGCACTGTGAATGTTTAATAGGATGTTCAATAAAATGTGTGTGTGTGTGTGTGTGTGTGAGAGACAGAGTTTTTTTTTCTTAAATTCAAGCCAAAAAGTCACACATCACTGCACTTGTCATATGAACAACCAGTCAGTATTTACACTGACTGACAAGCCTTAAGTACACATTACACAATAACCGTTGTGTGACGAAAATGATGACTTTCACATCATGAAGTAGTCAAGAACGGCAATTAACATAAAATCTTAGCTCTTCAAGGCATTCATCTAATTGCAATTTTTTAATGTTTTATTTTCTCAAATTCACCTGTGAATAGAGGTGTGAACTTGCAGGTCAGTCACCCACTGACCAGTTGCCCTGTGACAAGGGTACTGAGTAACAAGGTTCACTGTATTGTCAGTATTTCAGAGTTGACATTAGAAAGGTGGAATGCTTTAGTTATATTTACCACTCCCAGAAGTGATAACTGTGATATCAGTGCTGGATAACTTCGCTTCGCTGCGTGGGAGAGTATATTTATTTACTTTTTTATAGTGGATTTAAAGTTTCCTCCTATTAAAGGAATAGTTCACCTCATTCCAAACCTGTATAAGTTTCTTTCTTATGTTGAACACAAGAGAAGATATTGTGAAGAATACTGGTAATACAGGTTTGGAACAACATGAGGGTGAGTAAATGATGACAGAATTTTAATTTTTGAGGTGAACTTTTCCTTTATTGTCATATTACAGCTACTGTGTGCATAAAGTGTAAGCATCATAGCTGTATTACGTTTTGTGGTTGTCCTGAAATTACTGTTCAGAAATCAGGCTGCACAGATTATACATTTTTTATTGCATGCAGGACATTATTCTTTATTGAACTGAAGGTTCAGTAGCGGCACTGCACTACTGCTGAATAGCAGTGCAGAAAACTGTTTCCGTATTCAAGTATTTTAGCCTTCTGTTTGCATTGACTGAAGAATTCCAGCATTTCTTCTAGTATTTCTAACAATTTCCAGTATTTTCTTAACCAGAACCAGTTCACCATTCCCAGGTAGCTGTCTGATCTCTGCATTGTGGTTTTGTAAATCGAGTCAGTCTTACCAAATGTATTTGCATGCATGTGCATTTGTATGCTATTCTGGAATGCAAAGTGTCTGCCTGTAGCTTGTTCTGTTGCAGTATGAGACTGTGACGCAATCATATTAGAAGAGTCACTCATTTCACTCTGTCACTCTGAATCTACAATGGCATGACAAAAGAAATTGTATTTTGATTTGTTTTTGTTTTTTTTTTGTTTGAATGTGATAAAAATACAGTGTACCATGGAAAAACGCAAACACAATGCATC
Source organism: Sinocyclocheilus anshuiensis (assembly GCF_001515605.1). Classification (NCBI taxonomy): domain Eukaryota; kingdom Metazoa; phylum Chordata; class Actinopteri; order Cypriniformes; family Cyprinidae; genus Sinocyclocheilus; species Sinocyclocheilus anshuiensis. The sequence continues at coordinate 753,050 of NW_015547730.1, forward strand.
TTTCTATTGTACTGTCTTCACTGACTGCACAAACTTGTACAGTGTGAATTGTATTTTTGTATTTTGAAACAAAAGCTTATGACTCTTATAATTTGCTCAAAACAATTATTGTTTAAAATAAAATAATGAATCCTTCACTAACCTAACTCATTAAAACTCATTAAAACATAAATACTGAAAATGAATTGATGTCTGAATCTCTTACACAGTCTTAAGTCTTGCTTCAAGTCAGTCTTTCCAATTAAGTAAAAAGGTTCATAAATCTTCCTTCAATCAATCTTCCTTCAAAAAAAAAAAAAAAAACACACACACCTCATCACTGATTAGTTGTTCATCTGACCTCAAAACAAAACTTAAATAAAACTTCAAATATATTACCAAAGTAATATTGTTTGCAGAAATGGGTGTCTTTAAGAAATATGGTAACGCACACATAAACCCACTAGGTCAGCTCTTTAGATGCTGAGCTACAGGATATGGACACACACACACTGGGTCAGAGGATGAGGATCAGGTTGTGATGAAGATAATGCTTCTTCAGCCTCTTGTGAATCACGTGATAGCCATTGATCTGATGGCCAGGTTAGATCTGTATGCCATATTAATATTATTAAAACACATGGCAGTGGATTGTTAATTGGTCTGTAACTTCCATTACGGCAAACGCTGACACACACACATCGTAGAATTTTTTTCTGCATACATACATAAAACATACATATTATATATTTGACAATGTCTATGGATCGTGTACGTGCTGGATTGACTCTTTTTAACCCCTTCAGGAGGATTGGAGTGAGCTGAGTATGTGTATGTGTGCATGTTTGGGGGCAGGGGGTGTAACCACACTTAATAAAGGCCTCGTCTGTGTCTAATAATCCCAATCCCCTCAGATTAAAGGATGACGTGTCTGGTAGAGCGCTACTTGGCTCAGACTCCAGCCACGTTGTGTCCTGGTGAGGGAATACACCATGCATGAATTACTTAAGTACGTGGGGTTTGACAAAGCAAGAGTCTGGAACCCAGAGCGTTGATGTCACAATTTGTGGAATTTTTTTTTTTCACGTCTAAGGAGGAATCTGTGGTGTCTGATCTGTAATGAATGAATGAGTAGCTGCTTTGGAGCAAATCTGTGATACCTGTAGCAATGAAGATCTAGAACTCTCACACTTTCTAAAACTATTTTGTTCCGTCAGTCTTCATGATCACTGGAACATCCGTGCCAAGTTGGGCAAAGGTATCATTCACTACTAATCAAAAGTTTGGAATCAAGATATTTTAATGTTTTTTTTTGAATGTTTTAAAATGTAATTTAATGATGGGATGCAAAACCGAATTGTCAGCATCATTACTCCAGTCACATGATCCTTCAGAAATCATTCTAATATGCTGATTTGCTGCTGAAGAAGCATTTCAGTATACCGTTCAAGTAAGATGAAAAAAAAAACTTTAATTCAGCATGGATAAATGCTGTTCTTTTGAACTTTCTGTTCATGAAAGAATCCTAAAAATAAAAATGTTTAGCAGTTTCCACCAAATTATGAAGTAGCACAACTGTTTTCAACATTTATAATACGTTTTTCTTGAGCAGCAAATCAGCATATTAGAGTGATTTCTGAAGGATCATGTGACACTGACGACTGCTATAATGTACATTTGCGATATTTCGATAATTTCGATATATTGCACAGCCCTAATTGAGATATTAAGACATTATTACCATTTTTGCTGCGGTTTTGATCAGATAAATACAGCCTTGGTGAACATAAGAGACTTCTTTTAAAAACATTAAAAAATCTTAATGATTTCAAACTTTTGACCGGTAGTTCAGGTATCAATAGTTGTTCTCCTTTGTCATACTGAGAGTCTTGTGTGTTTTCGAGTTTCTCTCTTCACTGTCTTGTTTTTAATGAGGGAGGGGAAACTCATATATATGGGGAAACTCATATATATGCAAATCAGCCTTGTTTAGTATATTTATGCAGTAAGTATGCCTCTCACACATTGAAATATGGATGTGAGTCCTTAAATATCATTTGCATCACATACATCTTGAGCATTCCAAGCGAGATATAATTGGCAGGGTATCTATGGGGGGAGGCGCATATGACATTTAAAGTGCCTGCAAGGAGGTCTCTGCCCAGTAAGAAATGCTGTAGAAGGATTTGTGTTATCTTTAATTTTTTTTTTCTTTCTTTATCTACAGTATGATACACCTATTAGTCCTGACATTTTTATTGGTAGAGTACTGATTTAAAGGTCTTTTTTTCCAGCAGCGGGCAGTGATTAGAGCCTCTGCTGTTACTCCTTTCTCTCACAGTTGCTTTCTCTGTATCTCTATGCAAGTCTCACAGGGTTTGCTGATGCATTAAAGGGGTCCTATTATGCTCTTTTACAAAGTCTTGATTTTGTTTTGGGGGTGTACTAGAACATGCTCTCATGCTTGGTGGTTCGAAAAACGCATTATTTTTCACATAATTTACATTATTAAAATACCTTTCTCCCCAGGCTGGCACAAACGGCTCTATTAGTTCCGGCTTTGATGAAGATCCACCTTCCGATAAACAAAATGTGTTGTGATTGGTTAGCTGTCCCCAGTGCGTTGTGATTGCCGAACAGCTTAGACAGTGTTTCAGTACTGCAACACCCCTTGCTCCGTCTTTCAACAAAAACTTTTTGGGCGAATCCGGCAGGCAGCACTGTACTCCCTCGTGTTGTGGAAGCTGTCCTCAGTAAAATGCGCAGCACACAATAGCAAATTGGGGTTATAATGCTCAGGAACAGAGTTAAAAAATAAATTGCAACCACTGTTTCCTGACATCATCCGCTTTTTGCGGAAGCCCAAACAAAGACGTTTGGGCAAGGAGGTGAAAAAAACAGCGTTTCGGGTGGTCGCGCACCGGACGAGAAGTGCAGCGTCGCGTCGCGCCACATCTTTAAAATTCAAATACATTATTTTCTATGAGTGTAGGCACACTGGCGGCGCTGTTCGGCATCTGTCTGCGGCGCCCAACTACGTCGTGTTGTACTTGTAAGAATTGTTCTAGACAATATTCTTCTCTTTTACATGCCCTTATTGATATTTGTCAAGTCTTATTGATTTTCTTCTAAAAACTGCAGAATGTTATGCAGAAATAGTCATGCATTATTAACAGTGTTTACACAAGCGGAGACTGACATAAATCTATACTCACACATGCACTACCCATGTATACACAGATAAGGTTAGTTAAATGCAGGACATTTACAAGCATTTTACAGACAGTTTTATCAAAAGAAACTTTTGCATTCAAGGTATGCAATTTATCCGTTCATGCATTCCCTGGGAATCTAACCCATGCTTTACTGTTTGAGCTCCAGGAACCATCCATGCATCCATTATTCAAGTCATTTATCCTCTGTATGGGTCGGGGGGAATGCAGTAGGTTTTTCTTTTCACTGTTGGAGCAAATGGGAATGCTAAGATTTCTTATTATAATTCTTATTTACCTCTATGAATGTGAAAGTGTAAAAAAGGTTCATTAGGTTAGAATGATCACTACTTTGTTTTGTGACTTTGCTGAAAGTTGATAGATGCACCATCCCTGTATCTATACCTATGGATAACATACCTATGGTTCCTAACAAACACCAAATTCTAACAGTTGTTGGATTAGTGTGATAAACCTGTTAGTGTTTGTTGGGACTAGTGTTGTCACGGTACCAAAATTTCAGTATTCGGTACCAATACCAGTGAAAATCCACGGTTCTCGGTGCCAGTTTCGGTACCAAAGCAAAACACAAAAACATGCTAATTGAACAACATTTTTATTAATACCGACTTGGTACCGAAATACCGGGTCTTTTGACAACACTAGTTGGGACAGTGTGGCAGAGTGGGCGTTGTGTTTTGCAACATTGTAAATCCAACATCAATCCTTTGAAATGTTGGTGTTTGTTGGGAGAAAAAAAATCTGCATCATTTACTCACCCTCATATCATTCTAAAAATCATTGACTTTCTTCTGTGGAACACAAAAGAAGATATATATAAAAAAAACAACAACAAAAAAACAACAACAACACTGAGACTCAAAATATCTTAGTTCATTGTATGTTTCATTGTTTAGACTGCAATGTAATAATCTAAGAATTTCTAAGTAGAACTGAATTAGCAAAACCTGCTCTTCCTCTGTCTCAGGTAGCCAAAAATCCTGCTGTGTTGTATCTTACAAATAGCTAATGCATTGCATGTAGTCATTTTGTCAAGTATGCTAATTAATGCTGTTTACTCTTAAACACTAATTTGTGCTGTAGAGGGCATCAGAATGCTAATACACAAAGCACAACTCATAAATAATTGACTGAGCTATGCAGAATGCTAATGGATTAGCCACTGGGGGCAGCGGGATGCTGCTGTGGTAAAACAGTGCATGTTGAATGTTAATGTGGCAAGCGATGTCCAGGTGTACCTCTGGAATGTGAAGAGAGGCACTGATTCTATTTCTGGCTCTTTCGTATTCAATAAAGAAACAACACCAGGGGCTTCAGAATTAAAACCATGTTGTCAGTAAATGCTGGTTTAAGAGCAACAATTCCAGAAAACCAATCTGCAGGACACATGCAGACATTGGTGAAATCTTAAGTGATTGTTTTTTTTTTTGTTTTTTTATAATAAAGCATCCTAACCATTTTAAGGACTTTTCTGGAATGCTCTATGTAGACAGAAACAGCACTTTAGAAAAGTGTTACTCCAAATGGGAGACTGAAATCAAATTCAGTTTGAATTGTAGTTACCTTGTTTCTGAACTAGTGGTGCATTGTTGTAGTACACATAAATAATCAATTTATAATTGTATTGAATGAAATGAAATCAAAGTTTGTTTAATAAAGACATTTATTTTGCTTTGGAAATGCATGTATGGTACCTTAAAGCAGCAAAGAAGTAGTGACTTCTTTCTTACATATTTTGACATACAGTACATCAGAGTGTTAACAGGTTATTAAAAAAGAAAAAAAAATGTCATGTGCAGGTTGGTTCTATCTGTGAGTTGTTGATTGGATTTTGAGATTATTATTTGAGGTCGTAATAAATTGCATTGATGAATCTATTAATTTTATTTACAATAGAATCAATAATATCAGGGTTTGAAATTTACTTTTTCACTACTAAAATTAAGTTACCAGCCATTCAAACTTCTTTTAGCCAAAACAAAAATTACATTTCAGAAATTTCAGAACCAGTTTATCAAAATCACTTAAATAATTAAGTCTAATTCTGAATAATTGAATGGCTTTTAGTTTTATGACATCCAGTCATTGTTTGATATAAAATAATAGAGATAAATACAAAATTCTGTGTGACTTCCCTTACATAACAGCTTTTCTTTCATTGTTAATTAGAAATGTTGCTGACAGTGTCTAAAGCTTAAGATGGTAGTCCAAAACAGTGAATCTAATTACTGTACAGGCAAAAGTTCATTTTAGGAATAAAGAAAAATGGCACGAGTTAAATTTAGTTGTTTCATAGTGCAAAAAAAATTTCACAATTCACAAATAAGCTAATAAGCCTTTTGAACAGCCTGTGGAGTAGTTTGGGCACCAATGTATTTGAATTTTAAAGATGTGGCACTTCTCTTTTTTGGGGGGTGGGGTGGGGGGGTTTGGCTAATGTTGAAGGCTCCTGGTTAGAGGCCAATTTGGCTATTATGTTGATATGTATTACCCGCCACGGTTAATTTTCACCTACATTCTCATTAATTCTCATTAATTATATAAAATAGTCATTAGTTACTCGCCCTCGTGTTGTTCGAAACCCCTAAGACCTTCGTTCATCTTCGGAACACAATTTAAGATATTTTTGATTAAATCTGAGGGCTCTCTGACCCTCCCATAGACAGCAAGGTAACTACCAC
>NW_015547730.1:759119-759300 GCF_001515605.1 Sinocyclocheilus anshuiensis
GTAGTCCGTGTGACATCAGTGGTTCAACTGTAAAGTTACGAAGCTACGAGAATACTTTTTTGTGCAAAGAAAACAAAAATAACGACTTTAAAAATGCAGAATAAAGTCGTTATTTTCTGGACCTTGAACATGGTAGTTACCTTGCTGTATATGGGAGGGTCAGAGAGCCCTCAGATTTCAT
>NW_015547730.1:759761-771427 GCF_001515605.1 Sinocyclocheilus anshuiensis
CATCTTGGTACTTTTCTGGACCTTGAACGTGGTAGTTACCTTACTGTCTATGGGAGGGTCAGAGAGCCTTCATATTTCATCAACAATATCTTAAATTGTGTTCTGAAGATGAACGGAGGTCTTACAGGTTTCGAACAACACGAGGGTGAGTAATTAATGACAGAATTTTCATTTTTGAAGGTTTTGAAACCTTTAATTTCAAACCCTGAATATCACACTTTTAGAAAATAGATTAGGATGACATTTCATGCAAACTTTAAAATGTTTCTATGTCCAGCTCAGTAGGTTTTTAGTATTAATCACGTAACATAATCACAATTTTTTGGTGTCTAAAGCAAATCTTCTGGAGTCTATCAAGAGAATTTTCATTTTTGAAGGTTTTGAAACCTTTCATTTCAAACCCTGAATATCACACTTTTAGAAAATAGATTAGGATGACATTTCATGCAGACTTTAAAATGTTTCTATGTCCAGCTCAGTAGGTTTTTAGTATTAATCACGTAACATAATCACAATTTTTTGGTGTCTAAAGCAAATCTTCTGGAGTCTATCAAGTGGATAGTTCAAAATAGGGCTGCAACAATACAGTTAGCCCATGGTTCAATACATAACTTCCTTTCATGCTCTGATGTGGCTTTAACAGAGTTATTTCAAACATTCGACTGATGTTGTAGAGTAAAACCATGTTACAATGTTCTCTTTTGTTGGACAACAGGTTTAGAAACGCTTCTCATTGCAAGTCATTACAGCGGAAGGTGTTTTTTCAAATGCACGTGGGGAGACGTTTCCTCATGTCAGCATGTAAACTCACGGGCACACAAAAGAGCATTGAGAATTGTGGCATCACTAGTTCAAAGTGACATTTCAGTTCAGACTCGACTAGTATAGATGCATCTAATAAGCTAAGGTGAAGGGTCACATGGATCTCTCAGTGTATTAAGGGGTCAGTAGTGTCAGCTTTGATCCCAGTGGCAGTAGCTCTGACTGAGATTGGGACAGTGGGACAGAAATAACCCCGTCCACTTCATGGGGTCGCAAGCTGATCGAGACCTCCAGATGCCATACTGCTAGTATAGATGACTAGATATTGCAGATCTGATTAAGGTGAGGCAGGCATTAGTTGCTGAGGAGGCTAAATTAGTTTTCTCCACACCAAAGCACTGAGGGCGACTACACCTAGTGCTTGGCTGTAGAGCTCTTTCAGTAGAAAATCTCCATTCAGTTGTTATACAGTAGGGGTACAAGATTGAGACATATTTTTTGTCATTCTCCAAGCAGCTGATATACCTTTCATAATACAACATCTTTTGTCCCAGTGGAAAATGCACTTACTCTGTTTCTTGGCTCTGACTCTTTGCACACTTTCAGGATGCTTATGCGCTTAAGTGATTAAGAGACGAAGTGGGAAATCGGGTTAATTCAGCTTAGAAGTGTCTCTAGGCGGGTGGGAGTCACTGCCACTTCAGGGTCCCTGGGGCCTCAAACTTATCCTACATCTACTGCAGGAGTAACTGAGTTCAGCAGGTTTTAGTCTTTGTTTTGGTTATTTTGTGCAGGTTATTCCAGATTTATTGGAAATAAAAGACTGTTCGTCCATCATCCTGCTGTTTATTTAGAGCCTGAGGCTCAAATCACCAAAACTAAAGCTGATTCTGGGTGTTTCTTGTAGCTTTTGTCTTGATGCCTTAGATGGATTAGTTTTGAAGATCTCACGTCATAAGCAATGTGTCATGTGCACACTCTACATGAATGTTCAGGCTCATTACAGTTTCAATATAGTTGCTTGTATTTCTCTGGTCACGGCCCTGATGTGCTTTGACAATGGTTGTACAACTAGCTAGGCTTATTCTGTGACTCATTACAATAGATTAAGTTTTCCTGTCATCTCTGAACACATGGGTGGAGAGCCATCCTGGCAGCTGTCTGGTCCTGAAACAACTATTACATGACTAACGTTGATCGGTGACACCAAAACAACGTGGCTGGTGGAGCCTCTTTTGCACCCGGTCAGGATAGTCACATTGTTGCATTCTCTGAGCGTATCGTCTCCCTTTCTCTGTAAGGAGGTGTGTCGCTGGTGTGTATTTAAAATAGTGGAATTTGACAGGAGTCTCAGCATGTCTGCAGAACTGGAAAAGCAGGGTGTAGTGCAAAGGTGATCTCTATCAGCGCTAACGTGTTCAGTTAACACAGTTAATGTTTGTATCCGTCCTAGCAAACGTGTGGACGTAGTGAGGTAATCTTTAATATCTTAAACGTTTATAGTAAAAAAACAGATTAGGGCTCTATAAGTAAATATTATGTAATTATAGACAATACAAAATTCTTGTTGGATGGTTTTTCAAAAAAACCTGTTGTGAATTGAAAGTGGATTTTAAACATTTGTGATTTTTTTTTACATTATTGTCATTTTAATATTATTAATGCCATTCTAAACCCGTACACCGTTTGTTTACACAGCCGTAAAAAAAAACAATTAAATAATTTATTGCAGTTATTCATATGACAGTTAGTAATGTAATGTGTATGTTTTGAAAAGAATTATGGCTCAAGGGAGGAACTTTGAAAATGTTAATGTAAAAATATGTTGTCAAGTAACCTACAAATTAAACATCTACAGTATAGTTCAGAAGTTTGGGGTCGGTGAGATTTTTAAAGTGTCTTATGCTCACCAAAGCTGCATTTAATTGGCCCAAAATAAAGTTTTATTTATTTATTTTTTTAAATTGTATTACAATTTAAAAGGACCGTTTTCTATGTGAATATATTGTAAAATTATAAGTTATTCCTGTGATGGAAAGGTGAATTTTTAGCAGCCTCCAGTCTTCAGGGCCACATGTTCTTTTAGAAATCACTCTAATATTCTGATTTGCTGCTCAAGAAACATTTCTTATTGTTATCAATGTTAAAAACTGCTTCATATTTTTTTGTTTTTGACAATTTGAAATAAACAATTCTGTGACATTATAAATGCCTTTTGTGTCACTTTGGATCAGTTTTATGTATCCTTGCTGAATAAAAGTAATTTCTTTCAAAAGTAAAATTGTCCTGACCTCAAACTTTTGAATGGTAGTGTAAAGCCCCGTTCACACCAAGATTGATAACTATAAAAATATTAGCGTCCACACCAGCGAACGATATCGTCTGTTTATTCTAAGCGCATGCGCGTCTGCCGCTTTAAATTCTCGATCTTGTTATAGCAAGATTGATTCTGATTGGGTGTCAATGTTTGTATCGTTCGTCAGCTGGAAAAAATCATTGTGAAAGTGATTCCAACGATATCGTTCCTCTGTATCGTTATCGTTATAGTTGTGGTGTGGACTCTGCTATTTTTTAATATTGAGAACGATTTTTAGAACTATATCTTTATAGTTATCGTCCTCGTCCTTGGTGTGAACGGGCCTTAAGGCTACGTTTACACTAGTGCATTTTCGTTTTAAAATACATCACTTTTGCTACGGTTACGCCTATCGTTTATGCTACCCTGGCGTTTTCGACCCTCGAAAACTGAGACTTTTGAAAATTCTGCAGACCCCGTTTCAGTTTGAAAACTCCGGGGTTGCATTTCAGTGTAAATGGACCAAAACGGAGACTTTTGAAAATGATGGCGTGGCTACCCACATTCGCTCTGCGTATCCTTGATGGCCGTGTAAACAATAACATCATGCTCATTGTTGTACCCATAGATTTGTTAGATATAGATAGGTAGATTCCCATTCGACCGCTCCAAGCACGTAGACGCGTTCGCTATCTAAATAATAGGGAATCTACCTATACATATCTATGGTTGTACCTGCATGAATGGTCATGTGACATGCGTTTTCATTTGTGTAGTGTAGACGGAGATTGTTTCTGAAACTCAGTGAAAACGCCAGTGTAGACAAGGATTGTTTTCAATTTAAAACGCCGTTTTAAAATGAAAACGCACTAGTGTAAACGTATAGCCTAAATTAACTGGTTTTATTCAAGTCAGAAACATTTAATATGGCTGAATCTGCCTAAATGTTTTGTTACACCAACTAAAATAATTTTAAGGGTTAGTTCTAGAAGAACAGTAACTGACACTCATCTGACCCCATTAGTGGAGGTGATGTAGCATAGTGATCATCTTATGGCCGTGATGTCATTTGGCCCACAAGTGCAGTCTGTTATGTCACCCTGTTACAGTCACTGGTGATTGATAGTGAGTCTTGTTTATTCCTGTGACCTGCTTTAAGTTCATCTGACTGGTGCACACACACACACCTGCTTTGAACAGATCTGTGAATGTGTAGCTTTATTGGCCCATCTCTTTTTGATTAAAGTGAATCTCACCTAATATCCAGACTTTTACCGGAGCTGTAGGTTATTGCTCTTGTTGCAGTAGTGGTAATTCAGACTACAGACATGCAGCTGGTAATAGCTTGTAGTGTATCATGTACCCCTGCTCACATGTTGCTTGTTGGCATTGTGTTCTGTAGGGTGATCTATTGGTGCATTGCATTAAGCATTCGGATGGCAGTTAAATTAAGCATAGTTCAACATTTAAAAACAGTGTTGAAATGCGTGCATTCTGTTCTATTCTGTTGCAATCCAGGAACGCTTCCTGTGTAAACGGTTATTTACTCATTCTGTGCTTCTGAGTAACTGCAGCAAGAGAACTCCACTCAATGTTGTTTTCAGTAACCAGCCAATATAATCATCATACATAAACACAGTTACAGTTGGAAAGATGCAAGCTTTACTTTTGAATGCCCAGATTAAAGATACAGAGTAAATTCGTAAGAGTAAGAATGCTGATATACATTTTGTATGTCCAAATGTGATATCCTAAAGAGCAGCATGATATAAAGCCGATGTATGTAATTACGGATGTTTTTCATAGATAGTAGGCTAAATAACACATGCAATGCAATTTATATTTAGAATGGAAGCTCCTGTGTGTTTATTCTCAATGCTGTAAAAATTCATACTGGGCAACGATTAATCGCGATTAATCGCATCCAAAATAAACGTTTTTGAGTACATAATATATGTGTGTACTAGGGCTGCACAATATTGGAAAAAAATCACATTGTGATGTTTTATTTTTCTGCGATTATATTTGGCAATATGAAAAAAAAATCGCCATATGACTTGAATAGTTTATTTAGGGGAAAAAATAATCAATGATTGAGGTGATTTTGTAGGTGAGTAAATCGGCATAAATCAGCAAATTAAATCTAATAAATCTGTGTTAAAGCTACAAAAGTGATTTTTCTTTGTGTTTTGTTGTTTGATTAACATTCATAACTAGGGATATGCCGGTATCAAATTTTCATGTTGCGATTAATTGCTAATGCTTTTATCACGGTATACGGTATTATCACGGTATTGAAATGTAGTTTTAAAAAGTGCTGTCATAATACAGTATAACAGGTTTAATAACGTTTTTCTTATAACAAAAATAACTGAACATTTAAATGCAATAAAGCAATACAGAAAAATGTATAAAGCTATGCGTGGCTCTCACCGTGTCTACACCGGACGCGAGTGGTGCGACGCGAGAAAATACAATGAATCCATTATAATCAGTGATGCTGTCTACACTGTATGCGGCACGGCATGACAAATCCCCGACAGTAAACTGATGCCGCGTTTTCTTTGATTTTTTTAAAATTAATTTCTTTACTGACACAAAGTTCAAATGATTGGCAACGGTCGATTTGCCGCGTCCAGACAGACTTTGGGGCCATTCACATGTCGCGCCTAAAAACGCGTGGGAAAACGCCAGTCGCGCCGCTTTCTCCTTCTTTTCAAAGCGCTCGGGAGCTTGCGCTTTCGTGCGGTCTGCCGTTGCTAAGCAAAGTAACCGTGACCTGTGCTCTCCACAACGACGCGGAAGTTTCAACAAAGGATCAATGGATTTCCAGCACTGTGCAGTAGCTCTGCTACTAAATGTATTTAAAATGGGTATCTCTGTACAGCTGTCGCGTTCGGTGTAGACACTGTCCGTATAAATATAATGATCAGTAGCCTATAAACGTGCAGCCCTAGTGTGTACTGTGTATATTTATTATGTATATATAAATACACACACATGCATGTATATATTGAAGAAAAATGTTGTTTATTTATTAAATATATTTATATATAATATAAATTATATGAATATAAATATATACATGTAAATATTTTCTTAATATATATTGTATGTGTGTATCTATATATAGGCCTACATAATAAATATTCACAGTTCACACACATACATTATATAGGCTAAACAATGCCTTTTGGAATTTATCATTTTGCTTTTTGTGTTTTAACCCTTATTTTGGATGCGATTAATTGCAATTAATCGTTGCCCAGCACTAGTTAAAATAAAAGTCCTGGTGCTGTCAATATAAAAGTCCTACTTCCAATGATTATCGACCAAACAAAGTCTGATGCAGATATTCAAACAATTAAAAAAATTGAAATCCGCAGTACTTTGGTGACATAGCTAATGGTTGACAACACTTCACATAGTTGATGTTGCATTTGTAGCATTACATTTGTGAATGAATGGACATCAGCTGAGAATATTTGCTCCGGGACTCATGCCTGACTGAACACTTGGCTTCAAACAATAGTAACTGTGTTCCCAGCAGCTGATAAAAGTCCTCTGTGAATGTGTGTGTGTGTGTGTGTGTGTGTGTGTGTGTGTGTGCAACAGTGGGTACGACAGAGGCCTGCTGCATCAGATCATAGTTCACGTTGTATTGGACCAGTCGCCAAGCCAGCTGGTGTTTAACCCTAAATTTCTCTCATATGGCTAACACACAAACACACACACTTTCAAACATCTCTTTAAACCACAGACCTCCTGCCCTGTATCATCAAATGTTCCCGTTAACTAATTTAGATCTCTAAAGTGGTTCCACATCAGTGAACATGGGGATTTTCTCCCCGCGGGATAATGCAGATAATAGGTTAATGGATCTGTTTGTATTTATATGGCAGTACTAGTCACAATGGATCAATCAAGTAGCCATCACAGTGTAGGTTGCAGTTGTAAAAAGTGGTTTTACTGGGCAGTGCCTTGTTTTATGTATCTTAATATGTATGTGTGTGTGGTGGAAGAAGGGTTTAGGGGTTTGGATGATTTCTTGTCTCCAGGGATCGTATTTTGGAGCTTTGATCTGAGGGAGGTCTGTCCCAGTGGGTGGGTATGTGTGTGCTGTGAGTTGTCTGATTTACTATTTCCTGTCATAGGGCGACAGACCGGCGCTCGGTAATTGTATCAGCATTTGTAGTGAGCAGGGTTGTGCACTGTTCAGAGTTGAACTAGCTTATTTCCTGAAGTTGATTTCAGCTAGAATTTAATCTAATTTCATTACATTTTATTTTTCATTAGAAATTATATGCACCATTCACAAGTTTGGAATCAAGTCAGGTTTTATTTTTTATTTTAAATAAATTAATATTTTTATTTTAGCAAGGGTCATGAAATTGATCAAAAATGACAAAAATATTTTATTACATTATAAATATCTTTACTATTTCAAATAAAATCTGCTTTTTTGAAGTTCCTTTTTTTCTAGAATCCTGAAAAAAATTGACCACAGTTTCCACAAAAATATGAAACTGTTTTCAACTGATAATAACAAGAAATGTTTCTTGAGCAGCAAATCAGCATATTAGAATAAGTTCTGAAGGATCATGTGACACTGAACTCTGGAGTAATGATGCTGAAAATTCAGCTTAGGATCACAGAAATAAATTACATTTTAAAATGTCTTCACATAGAAAATAGTTATGTTAAATTGCAATAAAATTTCACAATCTTGCTGTTTTTACTGTATTTTTGATCAATTAAATGCAGCCCTTGTGAACAGAGACATCTTACTGACCCCAAACCTTTGAATGGTAGTTAATTTCAATATTTTGCATAAAATAATTATTATATTTCAAAAATTAAAATGAATTTTATGCATAATGTTGAAGCAACATGTAATATAAGAATGCTTTAATTTGCTTAAGTGAATAGATTCAGTTTTTTTATAATGAATTTTTTTTAAAAATAAATATCTGAACACAATATGATAGATGTTTTATGGAGGTTTACTGTTTCTGTTAATTTGACCATATTCAACAGTTTAGAGAAATATGTGTCTAATCAAACAATGTATTTTGCACATCAAAAGATAAATAAGCATAAATAGTTAAAATTAGTTGTGCAGTTAGTATATGTTTTGTTGCACTAATGAAATTGCTCTGCTCTGTGACTGTTTGACTGTTAACGTTATTTGAATTGCAATACCTCTTCTTGTCATTTCAATTCAAATTCCAAGGCAGCCTGTAGGGTGTGGGCAATTCAATTAAAATTCCTCATGAATGAACGTCAGTTCTTAAAATTTGCCCAACCCTAGTAGTGAGGTGGCTATAACAGCAGCAGGTCATGCGAAATGTGCGAAATAAACATATTTATTTGATTAATGATTTTTAATGTTGGAATCCATCCATTTTTGTAATTAATTCATGACAGTATATATTATCCCAGTGTAACCAATACTGTTTCTCGTTGCGAGTGTTGTTTGGGGTCTGTGTTAAGTATGTCTTGATCTAGTGATTTATCTAATGATTGACTGATCTCTTTCTCTCTCATTCTTCTCCAGGGCTGTTGAGAAGTTGACAGGCCACAGTTTTGAGAATCACTCCTTCAGTGTGTCATACATACTGGACGAGGAGGCAGGAAGGGACGGGGGTGTAAGACCCCAGGTCCCACGAGGGGCATCTAAAATGGGGACAGGAAGTCGGGAGCAGGAGTTTGGTCAGCCAGGGGCCATGGGAGGCCCCCAGTGGCCCAGGCATCGTCAGCAAGAGGTGCCTCTACGAATCCTAGTGCCCACTCAGTTTGTGGGAGCCATCATTGGGAAAGAGGGACTCACTATAAAGAACATCACAAAGCAGACCCAGTCAAAGTAAGAAGTCTTGATATTTTAAACATTTTAACCAGTATTTGTCTAATTAGTAATAAGTTAAATTTAATTAGGGCCCAAGCACCAATGGTGCGAAGACCCTCTTGGAATTGCTTCGTTTATTGAGGTTATAACTCAAAAGATGTAATAGCTATTATAGTTTAATCACACAAATATGGATGTACCAGTAGGACATTTCTGGGCTGATAATGAACACCTTGCTGTGGCTGAAACAATTTATCATTTTGCTTTTTGTGTTTTAACCCTTTTGTCTGCACTGTAAACCTGGTTTTCTGTGCTGGTAAAATGCAATTGATATTTCTACCTCATGTAACCTATAAAAATTAGTTTTGCTTGTATAAATTAATGTGATTAAGTGATGCTAAATACTGTTTTTGGTTTGAATAATACCAGTTAATATTCTGTAGAAGTTACCATTTTTCAAAGTGGAGTAGCTAGGTAATTAAAAATCACTCACTTGATACTTTTAAAAGCTTAGAATTTGGACCTCATAATAGTGGTTGACCGATATATCATCAAGGCCAATATTTGACGTTTGGCCGATAGGTTTATGGCCGAGTAGGAAGCGGGATGTTTATGCTGATCCCAGAACCTAAGCTCAGACTACCTTTGTTTAACAGTTCTGTTTAATAATCGAAAGGCTAATGCAGTAATACTTAAGTCTAATATCTAAAGAACATCTAAACATTTAGGGCCAGTTTTACTAAACAGGGCAAATTCCAAAATAGTGCAGATGGGAGGGGAAATTTTTACTAACAACGCGCAAATTTTAAGAACACAGATGCAACATCTCATTTCCATATTGACCAACGCAATATACCAAGCGCAGCGCAAATTAGCATAGTCGCAAATAAAGAAATAAAGAAGCCACAGTACGTTGAAAAGAACCGGAGACCAAAAAATGAAGGTTTGCAAGAAGCTTTGATAGACCTGGTATTGCGTGACTCCTAGTTGAGGATTCCATGTCGTCTTTTATTTCCTGAAGCAAATTAAAAATAATGTCTTGGTAAACAATATGTTTGGACAATGTGTTCTTCTTGCATTCTAAATAAATTAATACATGTGGAAAAAATCCTTTAATGCCCAAACTTTGGCAAATTTGCCAAATGCGTAGCCTGTTTAAAAGTGCATGTACTGTATATTGTGTGTAGTGCTCTGTCCATGCAAAAAAGATCTAAGCCTTGTGAATTAGATGCGGAGAGGGGTGCGTTTCCCAAAAGCAGCTATGGTTGCAAGTTCTGTTGTTACCAATAGAGTTCAATTCACTTGTGACCATAGTTTGCTAAAAGCTGGCTCAAATGCACCCATGGAGAGTTGTGCTGTCACTGTACATGCATCAGTTAGCAACTTTAAATCCTTGATTTTAAACTATGCTGTACTATGTCCGGTTTGTAATATTCACTGTATACCGTAAAATCGACCCTTTTCACAAGACTGTGATGACGCGTTTAATGTTCATCAGCATCGTAAATCATATTTGTATTATTTTTTTTTTTTATGTATCTACATTTATAACACTATTTTTTGTATTATATCACCTTTGCATCAAATTGCAAAAAAACTGCTAATGCGAGGGTGTTTCTAATGCAGCGTCTATGGAAAGGACGGTAAATTTGACATCGTCCTCTCTTCTGACTACCGTTATCAGTCTCTCTCAATTTTTTTTCCTTTTATTGCAAGTCATGAAAACACTATCGTGGAGTTTTTCTTTAGCTATTTGAGCAAATGGGAATGCAAAAAAATATATTTGTGGTACTCTCCCATTCACTGCTCTTCAAGTTAACCCAACTATGACGACTTCCGCTGCTAAGAAACCCGGAAATTTGAAAAAGGTCCATTAGCGAAATGGATTACTGAGTGCACTATTGGTTAGCGGGTTCTTTCACTTGTGTTTAATGCTTTTTATTTATTTATTTTATTTTATTTTACCACAAAAATTACTACAATAGGATTGCAGAATCAAAACAATTCTGTATAAAGTATAAATCTGTTTTTTTTTAGATTTTTTTTTTTTCAAATGTATTTATATTAAATAGTGTGATATCATACATATTGACCATCCTGCTAATCATAATTTCTAAAAACGCAGTATACATCAGCTGAAAGCATCATGTAGACTTTACAGTTATGTCAGATAACTAGTATAATGAAACCAGCATATTTGCATGTTTTACAAACTACAGCAAATAGTTGTATGTGGATACCCTTTGACACAAATGTTATAGGCAGGGTTATTCTTGTTCATTTGTTCAAAGACAACTATATGTAGCACAAAGGGATAGAATAAATCTGTAGGGGTCTTGAAGTGTTTTTCTTGTTTGACTACTTTAAACTTGAAATTTAAGTCTTAAATGCTGTGTGACGTGCTTAATATAACATGCTGAACACAGTATCTTTTGTTGGTCGCAATTACATGCTGTGTGCGCAATTCCACTATGGGTATTATTTGTAAGAAATAATTTCTTTCCAGTAATTGGCAAACAATATAGTGCTGTTTTAGTATCATTGAGATAGTATTATAGTTATTATTAATGATTTGAATCAGTTATTAATTTTATATTTCCTGTCTTCATTTTAATTTTATGGTTTTAGTTTTTTTTTTTATGTTAATATGTTTATTAAAGGGGTCATATGATGTTGCTAAAAAGAACATTATTTTGTGTATTTGGTGTAATGAAATGTGTTTATGCGGTTTAAGGTTAAAAAAACACATTATTTTCCACATAC
>NW_015547730.1:771498-778308 GCF_001515605.1 Sinocyclocheilus anshuiensis
TCTCTTTGGATTTGAGACTTTAGTCTTTGCAACTTTACAGATCTTCTTTATGCACCAAGAGCTTGTAACACTTCAAAGAGAAAGGAAAAATTGAAATCGCATCATATGACCCCTTTAAATTTTATGTGTTTTAGTTATTTTAGTAAAGTAAGTTGAACTAAATTAAAATGAGAAATATAAATGATATATATATATATATATATATATATATATATCAGGTATACTTATTTCAATTATTTTATAAAAAACAACATTTTTTTCAAATTGCAAAATATAATTTTTTATGGTTTTAGTTTTTGTCAATGAAACTAAATAATATATTGGCTTACAATATATTGAGCACCTCTAATCACTAACATTGCATAGTCATTCTTATTTCTGAGATCATAACCTATTCTCAATATCCATTTTGCTCTATCCACGTGACAGTTAAATTAAAAAATGTGATAAAGGTCATCCTTTGCTCTGTCTCAGGGTAGATATCCATCGTAAGGAGAATGCAGGAGCAACTGAGAAGGCCATCACTATCCACTCATCTAAAGAGGGCTGTTCACAAGCCTGCAGGATGATCCTGGAAATAATGGAAAAAGAGGCCAATGACACCAAGATGTCAGTATCCCTTCAGACTGTAGGGCACATTAAAGTTTTACATGCTTCATTTGCTTTAGGATTGATTCTTTTAAGACAAATAATTTAAAACTGTGTAAATAAGCAAATAACCTCGTTGTTCTCAGATCTATTATAAAAAATAAATAAAAAATGAAAATAATATTGTGTGCTCTGTCTCTGAATCAGTGTTGAAGAGGTTCCTCTGAAGATCTTGGCCCACAATAGCCTTGTTGGGAGACTCATAGGGAAGGAGGGCAGGAACCTGAAGAAGATAGAGCAAGATACTGGGACCAAGATCACTATTTCTTCGTAAGTTTGCTCTGTATAGATCATCTTGAACTGATGAGATCAATTAAAGATTAAACAATGTCTCATAGGATAGGACCCAGTGATGAAACGGTGGTATAATTGTGTATTAGGGCTGTGCAATATATCGAAACTATTGAAATATCGCAAATGTACATATCGCAATATGCATATCGCTACGGCTTGCAATATTTGGGGCCATGAACAAAAGACAAAGAGAAAATCACTCACTGCTCTTACCTAAATAACTTTTGTAGCTTAAGTAAGAATCAGTGCAAATTGAATTCATAGAGTAAATGTTAAATGTTAAAATGACATTTTTATGTAATGCTAGAGTAAAACACTACCGTTCACTTTCAGAAGTTGTTGTAGGGGTGCTTTCTTCTCACAAAAAGTAAAACGTATGCTAGTTATATTAGAATCAGAATCAGAATGAGCTTTATTCACCACTTAAGTGTGCGCAAACACAAGGAATTTGTTGTGGTTTTACAGGAGCTCTTGATACATACATACATACATACATACAAAGAACCATATATATATATGACACAAGATAGTTCACAGAACTGACTCAGCAACAGCTGAGTAAAACGGTTTCATCTGAGCATGTGGCACATTATCGTATCGCATATTGAATATCACATTATTTAATGAGTTATTGCATATCACATTTTTCTTCAATATCACACAGCCCTATTGTGTATGTATTGATTGTTCATCTGAAGTGGCAATGCTTATTTTCTTCATTTATTTTTTTTTTGTAGCTTACAAGACCTAACTATATATAACCAGGAACGTACCATCACGGTGAGGGGAGTGGTGGAGGAGTGCTGTAATGCAGAAGTGGAGATCATGAAGAAACTTAGAGAAGCCCATGAGAATGATGTGGCTTCACTTAATGTGAGTAAATCATAGCTTTCGAGGTTTATTGGTGGATGGATGGTAGTTTGTTTATAGAGATAGGAACAGTTTTATGTGAAGTCACTTTGAAACAACAGGGGTTGTGAAAAGTGTCGTATAATAAGTTATATAGGGCCAGTATTTTTTTCTCTTCTTAAACACACTAATCCTACAACAATACTCTTGTTTGTTTGTAAATGATGAAGGAAGCCTTTAACCTTTACTTGCAAACTGAATCCAGATGGGACTTTTAACAGAAGAATTTATCATTATTAAAGCTGAAAGCTGAAATATCACTTCAAAATTTGCATCACCATTAATTATTTTATCTATTGACAACCCTATTTAAAGATAAAAAGTGGAGAATTATGAATGTACATGGACATGTGCTCCAAACTGTTTGCATGTTTTGATTCTTTTGAAACTGACCTGACCTGAACTGATCTCTGTGCAGTTATGTGGGAGTTGCTGTCAAAAGTAAAAGCCCATGTTTACAGAACTTTAAACCTGTATTTTTAGAAGGATTGGGTATTTTATTTTAAAAATGTGTAATTATAAAACTTCATTGGTTGTAGAAAAATACCTTTTTTATCCTCCAAACTTCTCCTGCAATCGAATGTAGTCAAACAACCACCCAAAGAGTCCCCTTTCTTTTGTGTATTGTGACATATTCTAAAACTTTGGTAAATCAGGAGCCAGTTTTAAAGGGTTAGTTCACCCAAAAATTAAAATTCTGTCATTAATTACTCACCCTCGTGTTGTTCCAAACCCGTAAGACCTTCGTTCATCTTCGGAACACAATTTAAGATATTTTTGATTAAATCTTGAGAGCTCTCTGACCCTCCCATAGACAGCAAGGTAACTACCACGTTCAAGGTCCAGAAAAGTACAAGTGAGTGTTTTCCACACTTGTGGACGCGCGTTCACGACAGTATGATGACGCGAGCGTGTGGCGGCGCTGACCCAGATCCGGCGTGATGTCATCAGTCTAAAATTGTATTTAATTTTGCTTAATCAACCTAAATGCGTTAACCTAAATGCTTTACTGAACTAATTTTTATGGGTTAAATCAGGAAAAAAATAGGTCAACTTGTAGTCATCTACCGAAAGGTTTATTACTATAAAATTACTGATGCCCTCCAAGGACAGTTAAGCTTTTCAACTTGAGATATGAATGTGTCGGCATGTTACCATGGACAGCAATGACATGTACATAAAGCAGTCAATGTAAATATAGAATTGTCCATCAGTAGACTTATATACTCACAATTGATCTGAATCAAGTATTGCAGAGAACAATGTAATATGGACTGACAAACACCAAACATATCCTTTAACTGTTCTCACACAGTGTTTGGGTTTAACAGTGGCTTTAATCCTGTTTCTTTAATCTTAGTAAAGCAGAACTTGTTTTGCTTGGACAGACAGTGATTATCAGGCAGAGTGTGGATGTGAATTGGCATTAACTCGGTAGAACTGCATTCGTTTAATCCATTTAATTTGCTGATTCAGTAACTGTTTGACTTAACATAAACCTGTGAAATTGAACAAGACTGATTCATTCCACGCTTTGCATAAAGTCTCACTTGTACTCTCAGATTCACATCCTTCTCCATCTCTGGTTTCAGCAGCAGACTAACATGATGCCAGGTCTAAATCTGAGCGCGTTGGGGATCTTCTCCTCTGGCTTGTCTGTTCTGCCTCCAGCCTCTGGTCTGCATGGATCTCTGTCTGCCCCAGCCAACTACAGCCCACTGCTGGTGAGCATCAGGATGTGCTTGTGTATATCAGGACTTTAAAGGGGTCATATGATGCTGCTAAAAAGAACATTATTTTGTGTATTTGGTGTAATGAAATGTTTATGCGGTTTAAGGTTCAAAAAACACATTATTTTCCACATACTGTACATTATTGTTTCTCCTCTATGCCCCGCCTTTCTGAAACGCGTAGATTTTTACAAAGCTCGTCGGTCTGAAAAGCGAGGTGTGCTCTGATTGGCCAGCTATCCAGTGTGTTGTGATTGGCCGAATTCCTCAAGTGTGTGACGGAAATGTTACGTCCCTTACCATATTGTGATGCCTGCGGCAACCGCATGTGACGACCCCGGGCTGGACTCCGCTTCGTCCACGGTGAAAGCCGATCCGGCGATCGACAGCGCGAAGTTGAAGTATCTCCTCAGCCACCAGCACGGATCAGCTCCAGGCATGACGAAGTGATATCGTCCTCTTTTGGAAGGCCAAACAAAGTAGTTTCGCTTTCACAACGAATCACACAGTGCCTTCACGACATGGCGGCGGCAACAACAATACTACAGCGAGAATAAAAGTTACGCCTTCTTTCTTTGCGTGAACATTTGGGCGGCGATATGCAAATCTTCCCACATCGTGACGTAGACATGTGGGGGCGTGTTAGAACGAGCCGTTTTAGGTAGGTGTGGCTGACTCTTAACTTTTATAAAGAATATCTCTTTGGATTTGAGACTTTAGTCTTTGCAACTTTACAGATCTTCTTTATGCACCAAGAGCTTGTAACACTTCAAAGAGAAAGGAAAAATTTAAATTGCATCATCTCACCCCTTTAAGCTGTCAATGATTTGAGAAAAGAATGTGTGATCTGTAAAGGGAGTGTGATAGATAGTTGTCCTTTCATCTTAGTGTGATTTATCTCTTAAATAGCCATCTGTTTGCTTTAAAATGTTGGGTTACATTAGTCTCACCACATCCTCCATGTGTGTGTTTGCCACTGCAGGGCCCCCCATCAGTATTGGGTGGTCTGTATGGGGTTCCCTCCTCTGGAGCATTATCTCTTCAGCAAGCAGTGAGTACTTGTTATTATATGTGTATGTCAGTATACATCTCTCATAATAATTTTCCATAAATCTGCACACTACTGTATGTCATGACAATCTTAAGCTCATAAGAACCTTTTCAGTTACATGTATTATAAATCATTTTGTAGCACATTCATCTGCCCCTTTTTTAGGTTGCAGATTTCTGAGCCATTCAGAACTTCAGGATATTAAAAATGTCTTTTAAATAATAATTAAGTTCATGATTTTGAATTGTGGTATCAAACAGATGCAGAACAATAATTCGAATTTGAAATTAATCATGTAGAATAAAACTGAAATGTTAAAAAAATCATATAAATGTTGTAAATGTGGTTTTTAATAATAAATTATATTTTTCTGCATGTATTTCGCATAAACCTGTTGACACATGGCATATTGCCAGAATCATTGAATGATATTAATAAAGAGGAGAAATGGAGAATCAAAATGTTTTTTTTATTTTATACATATAAGAGGTTGTTTAACAAAAAAAAAAAAAACATATGTAAGTTTTACATGCAAGGTTTAAAGCTTAAAACTCCCCACTTTAAAATATGAATTATTCTTATATGACTTATTCTTTTCTACCCATCTATCCAGGGCAGAAAATTACCATAAATACAATTTCTTGATGAAAAACATACTAAGATTATAGATGCACCTCAGGAAACATTATTAAATAATATTTAAAAAAATGCAGTGCCCCCTTGACCGCTCATGACCCTTTAATTTATAGATTTCATTATATGCAAATAATGAACTTTAAAATGGAAAAAGTTACGAATTATAAATTAACTTTGATTCAAAGATTCAGTGTGTCACTGTCAAGCTTAGTTAATGCATTAGGTATCATAATTTAAAAATAAACAATACAGGATTTTATAATTGAATTTACCGGAAAAATGCTGCAGCCGCTTTATTGTTGAAATAGATCATTGAATTCTGAATCAATTTTGTGAAGATCATGGTGTACTGTAAAGTTGTTGAAGCAATCTGTATCGTAAAAAGCACTCTATCTATCTATCTATCTGTCTATCATCTGTCTGTCTGTCTAAACTTGACTAGCAGGAGTCAAGGCTGTCTGTGTGTGTTTCAGACTGCTGAACAGGAAGTGGTGTACCTCTTCATCCCCACTCCAGCAGTAGGAGCTCTCATCGGGAAAAAAGGGCAACACATTAAAGAGCTGGCACACTACGCTGGAGCCTCAATAAAAGTGAGACACTTTAAGACACTTGAGGCACACCACTGCAGTTCACTCTCTCATTGCGAACATTAACCAGTTTTGAATGAAGCTTGAATTAAAGAATGGTTTGGACTAGATTGTATCCTATTGCTTGTTATTAGGGGGGGAACGGTACCCAGATGTCACGGTTCAGTACATACCTCGGTTCGGGAGTCACGGTTCTATGCGATTTCGCTACAATGGGAAAAAAAACAAATCTACTATGCTCGGTTTCTTTTCATTTATTTTGAACAGACAGTAGTACAAATTTAAAAAAAATTCCACCTAGATGTGAAAATACTAAATATTATTACATTGTTAAATATATATAATCTGCAGTACATATATACATACAAGGAATTCATTTTTGTGACAGGCTTTATTTGTTCACAGAAAGGAAACTCAAATGGCAGAAAGCAACATCCTATTTGTTTTCTTTATTTTACAAAAGCACAATGTTTTGTTTTCATTGTGAGTGTACACAAATAAAAGCAGACCTTTATACAGTGATGCATTATTAATAAGACAATAAGTGTTTAAAGTTGATTCTGCTGGTATAAGGAAACAGTTGAAGTGATCGCGCAGGCGTGCGCGCACACACACACACACAAAACTCATCAGTTCCAGCATTGCTAACTTGACAGCACAGTAGGCTTGCCGCGATAGACGGTGCTGACGGTGATAAAGCCGAAACACCAGTTACGTCACTTGCCCACCACGTCACCGACCCCCACCGTCGTTTTTATTTTTTATAGTAATAAAAATCATTTAGTTCAGTAAAAGAACACACTACAATTAAAAACTGAATGCGGATGCTCAATGCAGCGTGCTGAACGACAGTTGCATCACAGATCAGATTTAATTTCTCCGGTGAGGAGAGTGAGTCGAGCTGACTGACAAGAAGAGTGGGGTGAGACAGACAAGACGATCGCGGATGATTTAG
>NW_015547730.1:779000-786282 GCF_001515605.1 Sinocyclocheilus anshuiensis
TGCCCTATAGCATGGTGTATTTTTATTTGTTTTGTTAATAAAAGTTATATGTTTTATATATAGGCAAAAGTGAGTTTAACATTGTATTTTGTTGTTGCATTCAAGCAATTGACGCCGATCTGCCGCTAATTTCGCACGGCGCTTTTAAGCTATTTAAAAGCGAAGGAAAGCAAGGAAATGAGGGAAAATTCAAACGAACAATTGCTTTACTCCGAATTGCCGCAATTTGAAAGTGAAAGTAAAATGCGCATGCCGCTTTTACAAGCCATTTAAAAGAGAAGGAACGCGAGGAAAAGAGGGAACGCCTCCGCGGTGATACCGGTATTACCGGTGTTGTCACACGTCGATTAACTGGTGGGAAAATTTCCTCACTGTCACAACCCTACAGCACAGTTGGTACTTTATCACAATAAAATACAGTGAACCAAACATCAGCGCGCCCGCTTCTGTGTCACCGTTAGAACGCGACTGAAGTACAAAGCCTATAATTTACATAATAAATAATAGTTTAGCATTCAGATACGTTACATTGCAAATATGGAAATATTATGATTTGTGCCGAATGAGAGAGGTAGGATACACGAGCACAAAGCTCCATTTCACAAACAGTTGAGTGCACAAGCCTTTAAAGTATACTCCTTTGTCAGTCTGTGAGAGACGCATTCAGAATCAGCACATGGTCACTGTCTAGTGGGCTTTGTTTTCAAGTGCGCAACTCACGACATTCGCTGTTCTTCTGCTGGCGGCCGGTTATCAAACAGCGTTGCATTGCTGCGGGCGCCACCTTCTGGATTGGGGGAATTACCTGTATTCGTTGTAAGGCCTCATGGACCGAACCGAGATGTCCGTACCATGACGGTTCGGTACGAATACATGTATCGTTCCACCCCTACTTGTTATACAGGACTAAGAAAACCGTGATGTTTCTACTGTTTTGGGCCATCTGATGGAACTGCTGGTTTCACCAAGTGCTGCATTGTCTCTAAATCTTACATTTGTTGATGTAAATGTGTTTTTGTTTTGAACATTATTTAGCTGATTGACAGCTGTGGTTTCGTCTAAATTATGACTTGTGATTAGAAAAAAATAAATGGAAAACAATCAGTAATATTTTGAATTGTGTTCATTTGTTTTCCAGCAAAAGTGTGTTGTATAATGTAGACTTGAGCTGTACATGCTGTAAAAAGTGATGACCTGCAATTGTTACCTTAAAGAGCTATTTCTAACTGGCATTAACCTGTAAAATAAAATTGATTTTTAGATCAATTTTTAGGTTACCAATTTTTGTTTTCTGTGTATTAAGGTATCACTGCACACTTGTAGCAGTTTAAGTGGTCTTTTGTACTCAAATCAAGACAGAACGAAAAAAAAAAAAGTGGTGTTTTGTGTCACTGCAGATTGCTGCAGCAGACAATCCTGATGATCCTGAGAGAATGGTAATTATCACTGGACCACCCGAGGCTCAGTTCAAGGTAAAAGCCATCATTCAGTCATTTAGGCTCCTTATCTTCAGGGTACAAATACCATTAGGCAGGACCCAGGTTGCTTTACATCGATATCTATATTCATCCCTCATTTCTCCTTTACTCATCTGTGTATGTGTGTGGCTGTAGGCACAGGGGAGGATATATGGGAAGTTGAA
The DNA here is from genome assembly GCF_001515605.1 of Sinocyclocheilus anshuiensis. Lineage (NCBI taxonomy): Eukaryota > Metazoa > Chordata > Actinopteri > Cypriniformes > Cyprinidae > Sinocyclocheilus > Sinocyclocheilus anshuiensis. The sequence continues at coordinate 780,643 of NW_015547730.1, forward strand.
AGAGGAGAATTTTTTCACTGCTAAGGAAGAAGTGAAGTTGGGGGCACATATAAAAGTGCCTTCGACCGCCGCCGGACGAGTCATCGGGAAGGGTGGCAAAACGGTATTTGTGCATTGTGTACATGTGATTGGATCGACAAAGACACATGTTAAAACCTTGTGTAAAAACACACAAGTCAACTGAGACAGATTGTTATTTACACCTGGTAGTAACAAAACACTTCAGATCAGATTTTCAAGGAGCTGTCACTGAATATGTTACTTTGTGTAGAAAAAGTGCAGAAAAAGTACAAATGAACACACAAAGATTTGAATTGAAAATTGCTTTCAAATGCTTCCAAATTTTAATTTCACCACAAACGGGTTAACACTAGAACTGCCACGGGGTAAATTTTACCCATGTTTTTAAAACGTACATAAAAGATTTTTAATAAAACATTCAAGTCTCCCAGTCACTGACTTTTACTAAAATTGTGTGATTTACAATCCCCTGTTGTTAAAAACTGTTTAGATAAAACCAGATCAAAAAAGGGGGCATTAATACCTATAAGCGCCAGCGTGGGTCAAATTTACCCGCTATATAATGCCTGTATGTTCACGCTGTCATTTTCGTGCCGCTTATGTTTTAACATCGTACATTGCTAGGCAATGCCTTTCACTCACTGAATTGGCGGTTATCAGTTTCAAATAAAGACAAAATGAGTATTTATGAATGCTGAAGAGGTATAAGAAGCACTAAATGCCATGAGCGATGGAGAGTCTGATGGTGGGGAGATAAGTAAAGCGTCTGTCGGCTCAGCATCTGACGGCGATCAATATATCATATTTAGATGTTTTATCCTAATGTTACTCATAATTGTTCAAAATTTGGATTAATTATTTAATTTTTGTTTTGCCATTTCTATCGTTTATGGTTCGCTTCTGTGTTGCCGTTTATTCTAGTCTGCCTGTTTCCTGAAGAAAAAAAATCCGATCTGATGTAGGCTAATGAAGAAAACCTTTTTTTTTTTATTTTTGGATTACCCGAAGTTTGGTGGTGTTCTTGTATAATTCAAATTATAAATGATATAACTAAACAAATTAATAATTAATTAGGTGAAGCTGTGCGCTTGAATTTGTCATCGCATCATCCTATGCAATGTGCTGAATTATTATTGCTCATTATTGTCTATAGGCTATTTTAGTCATTTAAATAACAGGTTATCTTAATATATTGATTAATGACATTGTATTATAATAGCCTATTACACCACCCAAATATGTATTTACTTCTAATTTTTGTTGTCAGTGCAGGCTTGTTTAGCTTAAAGGTGCTGTATGTAAGTTTTTAAATCTACTAAAGCATAAAAATACCATAATATGATATTTAAGAAACATGCTAAGTTAACATACTTGTTTATCTGAAAAACAATGCTACAGTCAGTTATTCTCCTTTGAAAATGTGCATTCCGGCCCGGAATGTCGGTCTCTGTTTTGGTTTGTGAAATCCGCCCACATGCCAGTTTACCCAATTGTATTTTGGCACCCCGGGTTGCCAGTTGGCGGAAAACAGAGCGTATTTCATTTCATTCATCGTCAAGTGCGCTCGTTCCTGTTGGTGTCATCAGTCTGGCAACCTGCGTGTGCATCAAGTCTAAGGAGGCGGGGCTGGGTGAAAAAAACCCTCTCCAATATTTTGAATTTGGACTGCAATACCTAGTTCAACCACTCTGTGTCAATCCTACATACAGCACCTTTAATATTGACCGTTATGAAAAGTGACTAGTGTAACCTGCATAAAAAAGCCTTGAGCATAAAACAACAGGACAAAAATATAGTTGATGACTAGACATAATCATTTCATGACTCTAGACACTTCTTTGTGAAGACAGTAGCATAATACAGTGAAATAATATGTTCTTTGGCCATTCAAAAACAGCTGTCATGTGCGTGGGTAAAATTTACCCGCTGGCGCTTTTAGGTATACAGCGACCCCTGGCGGTTCTAGTGTTAAATAAAATGAGTAATTTTAGTCACTTACATTGACTACATTTAAGTAATTAGTAAATCTCCGTAGTAGGTTGTTGGGCAACACTTAGGAATCACGGAGCACTTCTCACTTGTGATTGCAGTGTTAATTCCAGTTCTAAATGCAATCTGTTTGTGTGACCTCTGACCTCTTACCAACCACAGGTCAATGAGCTGCAGAATCTCACCAGCGCTGAGGTCATTGTACCACGGGACCAGACACCAGATGAGAATGATGAAGTGTTTGTTAAGATAATTGGACATTTCTTTGCCAGTCAGGTATGATTTTGACATTTTCCCAGCCTTTAAACTCTTTGTATTTTTTTTTTAAATTTGACTTAAACACCAGGGTCATACCAGGTCACCCCTGAAAAAAGTGGTAACTTGCAATTGTTAAAGTTGTTACTGCAGGTACAAAGACATATTTCTACCCGTTTTAACCTGTATAAAGTAGTTTTGATGTCATCATTTACTCACCCTCATGTCATTCCAAACCATAACACTTTAATTCGTCTTCAAAACACAAATTAAGATATTTTTCATGTTCTCTAATTTTTGTCCATCCATTGAAAGTCCACGCAACCAAATTTAGGTTTTAAGGAGTTCATAAAGACACTGTAAAAGTAATCCATATGAATCAAGCTGAATAATCAAAGTCTTCTCAACAGACTTGAGCTTTCTGACCCTGCATATGCAACTGACACATTTAAGGCCCAGAAAGGTAGTAAGGACATCATTAAAATAGTCCATCTGACATCAGTGGTTCAACCGTTATGTTACCATAAAGCTATGAGAGGCTACTCCCATGAACATGCAGTGAAGACACAGAAGAGAAGAATTGTTGAATAAAGTCATTATTTTTGTTTTCTTTGCGCACAAACAGTATTCTCGTAGCTTCATAATATTACGGTTGAACCACTGATGTCACATTGACTATTTTAACAATGTCCTTACTACCTTTCTGGGCCTTGAATGTGTGAGTTGCGTTGTTGTCTATAAAGGGTCTGAAAACCCAAGGATTTCATCAAAAATATCTTAATTTGTGTTCCGAAGATGAACGAAGGTCTTACAGGTGTTACGGCCCCGGTCTAGGTCAGGACCGCAACATAAACGACACAACAATGAATGGCTGTTTAAGTACTCATTTTAATTATCTTAGTTGATCTTCTGATCAATCTTTTCGTGCGGTAGCAGTTTTGGAGAGTACAAACAATATCATCACAAAGAAATAAACAAATTAAAGAAACTGAGGCAAATTATCAGGGGTGAACAAATGCCAAAACAATAAACAAACAACACTCTAACTTCCCATTAAAGAAACTAACTTCCCTGTGCATCAAAATAAAGAAACCAAAATACAACAATATAACCTCACTCCTTGTCTACCCAAAAACAGGAGAAAAGGGTAATGGCCGAGTGGCCTATAAAAACAAATAAGGCACTCACCCCCTACGGCCTCGCACATGGCTTACAAACAGGAACAGTGAAACATTGAAGCTCAAGACATAAGGCTCTCACAACACATGGAGCTAACAGCACTCTGTTAGAATATACACTTGAGATCTCGCAGCATTTTCACTACAGCTTAACACAGTTTTAACACCAGAGCAATCAAAGAGAGACATACAGAGCAATGATCATAGCGAGCATAAAAAGTGGCAGTCAGAGTGAGAGCAAGAGTGAGAGCATCCAGCGAGATCCGGGGGAATTTATAGTACAGGTCTCGTCTCTAAAGAAGAGAAGAATTGTTGAATAAAGTCATTATTTTTGTTTTCTTTGCGCACAAACAGTATTCTCGTAGCTTCATAATATTACGGTTGAACCACTGATGTCACATTGACTATTTTAACAATGTCCTTACTACCTTTCTGGGCCTTGAATGTGTGAGTTGCGTTGTTGTCTATAAAGGGTCTGAAAACCCAAGGATTTCATCAAAAATATCTTAATTTGTGTTCCGAAGATGAACGAAGGTCTTACAGGTGTTACGCCCCCGGCCCACTCACCCCCTACAGCCTCACACGTGGTTTACAAACATGGACCGTGAAACATCGAAGTTAAAGACATAAGGCTCTCACAGCACATGGAGCTAACAGCACTCTGTTAGAATATAGACTTGAGATCTCACAGCATTTTCACTACAGCTTAACACACAGTTTTAACACCAGAGCAATCAAAGAGAGACATACAGAGCAATGATCATAGCGAGCATAAAAAGTGGCAGTCAGAGTGAGAGCAAGAGTGAGAGCATCCAGCGAGATCCGGGGGAATTTATAGTACAGGTCTCGTCTCTGGTCCACCCACCAGCAGTCTTTTATTAAGCCTTGGACCAATCCTGGTAGAGAGGAGACAACAGGAACACATCCACAGCATACAATACGTCTTAGACGTAACACCCCCACCCTTAGAATTACAAATAAATAACTGTTTGTAACACACAAAAACAGAATGATTCTTAACTCTCAAGCTTACTTGGAGCACGCGACAAAGCATCAGCAATCACATTCTCGCATCCTTTCTTGTGCCAAATTTCCAGGTTAAAGGCTCTCACAACACATGGAGCTAACAGCACTCTGTTAGAATATACACTTGAGATCTCGCAGCATTTTCACTAGAGCTTAACACACAGGTTTAACACCGGAGCAAGCATGATCAATCAAAGAGAGACATACAGAGCAATGATCATAGCGAGCATAAAAAGTGGCAGTCAGAGTGAGAGCAAGAGTGAGAGCATCCAGCGAGATCCGGGGGAATTTATAGTACAGGTCTCGTCTCTGGTCCACCCACCAGCAGTCTTTTATTAAGCCTTGGACCAATCCTGGTAGAGAGGAGACAACAGGAACACATCCACAGCATACAATACGTCTTAGACGTAACACAGGTTTGGAACTACATAAGGGTAATATTTTGAGGGTATTCATTATTGACAGAATTTTCATTTTTGGGTAAACTATCACTTACCGGAGTGCAGTATGGTAGAAGTATGTGCAGTGTAGGGCTGGGTATCGAGTTCGATACTTTTTAGGCACCGACCGAATTGCCTCGATACCATCGAGTATCGAAAAACTCAGCTGTCTCGTCGTTCGGTACCAAATTTCGATACCTAAGGGATTAATCTCATCAGCGTCAGTGAACCAATAAGCCTGCAGCACTAGCCGGTGTGTTCGACTAGAAGAGGTGCAGCGCAGATCGATCAGTGTTTGACATCCGCGAGAGCAATTCGAAAGCGCACGGAGCAGTCTGCTCTCTTTAGCTCTCGTGGTACTTTAATACACCGATTGGTCTGCACAGTCGGTCCATGTCAAGTCAAACACACCTACTAGTTTACTCAGGATAGACTAAGAGGTACTAGGTTACACTCAGAGATGTGGCGCACACGTGAGGCTGTAGTGCGAATGAGTCCCAGCCCCCTTTGATGTAAGGCTACATTTACACTGGTGAGTTTATGTTTTAAAATGAAAACGATCCTCGTCATACTGGCATTTCCACTGCATTTCAAGCCGGCTTTCCACTATCTCCGACAAATGACAAGCGACATTCAGTCATTCATTTCCAATGGAGAGTAGCACGGGAGCTGCGTGGAGTTCCGATCATATGCAGATGTCCGTTCATACTAACGTTACACGACCGAAAGCA
>NW_015547730.1:786423-801928 GCF_001515605.1 Sinocyclocheilus anshuiensis
AATGTGTCCCAGCCCCCTTAGATGTAAGACTACAGTTACACTGGTGCATTTATGTTTTAAAATGAAAACGATCCTCGTCATACTGCCGTTTCCACTGCGTTTCAAGCCTGCTTTCCACTATCTCCGACAAACGACAAGCAACAGACTGTTAATTCAGTCATTCATTTCCAATGGAGAGTAGCGCGGGATCTGCGTGGAGTTCCGATCATATGCAGATGTCCATTCATACTACACGACCGAAGCGCGTGTTATGTGACCATTCATGCAAACTGTAGCATCATGCTACATAAGACAATAAATAAAATTTATATTCCACTTCTACTCAAAACTCACTTTAAACCACCATCGAGTGTTTGTAATAACTTCCGATTGCCGTCTAATGTGTGTTTTGGCCATGTAATGTTGCTGAAATTAAATATGTTATTATCTCTGCTCTGACTCTGATCATGGGAGAACACAGGCAGACAGCGCTGGAAGCTGCTAATGCTGAAGCGTTTTAAAACGAACACGCACTCGTGTAAATGTAGCCTAACAGATGTGTAAACTGAAGACTATTTGAGCTTTATTAAAACTATTTTGCACTGATTTATTGTGTTGGTTACATTTTGTTCCTTTGTGCAGTGGCTCAGGAGATGAGTCAACAAGCTAAAAAATAAAACCAAAATTTTTTTTTTTCGAAAAATTTTGACCGATACCCAGCCGTAGTGCAGTGTGGTAGAAACTGGCTTACTTTACAACTACTACTGGTTGTAATTTTCACTGTGTTTTGTTTTTGTGACCAGTAGTTCCTAAGTTCACCTAGAACCACCAGAGCACAAATATTAGTTCTTTTACACTATTGGCAGGTCCTGGATGGTCACAAAGCAACATTATTATTCATGAGATTTGTCCTTAGTCATAAGTAAGATTCATAAATTCATCTTTTTTTTTCCAATCTTGGTATCAGCTTGTTACTACAGTACTGGTACTTTTGACTTTCCTGTTTTAGACTGCTCACTCTCTCATTGTGAACATTAACCAGTTTTGAATGAGGCTTGAATGAAAGAGTGGTTTGGGCCAGACTGTGTCCAAACTAAAAGCTTGTTATTCAGGATTACATATGATTTGTTCAGGTTCTTAAAATATTATCTGTTGATGCACATAATGTATTTGCATGTGCGCCCCAGTCACCTTCGGCTATGGTGTGTTTGTTTGCAGACTGCCCAGCGCAAGATAAGGGAGATCGTTCAACAGGTGAAACAGCAAGAGCGGAAACACCAGCAAACGGTGCCAACACCTTCACAACCATCAAAATGATCAGCGGACACCAGCAAGCAGCAGCTAATGAATGTAGCTCATGCGAGGACAAAACGAAATTCAAGAAATAGACAAAGGGAGAGTGAGACAGAGCGGGAAACAGAGAGAGACAGAAGCTGATGAAGAGGACCAGCAGTTTAAAACAACCGAAGTACTTAAAGCACAAAAACGTTTGGTCATGCGGATATGAATGAGGATGATCGAGAGCGTTATCAGGTCAGAGATCTTTTTATGACCATGGACCTGATATTTCATATTGAGCTCTTTTTGTTACTGATTAAGCTGATGTGAGGATTTGTGCGCCGTGAAGTAGACTGCTGGATGAGGTGAATGCACACTGCAGGTAGATTTTATAGGACTTGCAGGTCTAGTTGTGCATCAGATCTACTAATTTATTAGGAGATATAATAAATTGCACAGCAATATGTTAATAAGATTCTAAAAACAATTCTATAGGTTTATTCAACAGAATTTTCTTTGGAAACTCATTTCAGGCTATTTAATGTGAGTAATCAGATTTGTTTGACTTTTCTAGTAACTAATTAGTACAGCACGGTAACTAAAAGCATTAAGTGATGTTACAAAGGAACGTACATGTAAAAGGGTGCCTGCTGTGTGCCAGCATTTCACTTCCAGTTCCTCGTTTGCATTGCTGAGTCTGAGCATTTCTCCTCTGCTTGCTGCCCTGTTCTCTTTTCTCTTTTTTTAAATTATATTGCTTTCTCTTAAATGTTTCCATGTTCCCGACTTATTTGTCACACAAAATAAGAGCTGTCTGTGTGCCAACTGTAAAAAAAACAACAACAAAAAAACAGTGCAGTCCCTAAAGAGAGGTAGATCTAGATACTTTGGGAATCTAACGTTGATATCCTGTACTCCCCACTTATTACACCTTACACTACTGTTCAAAAGTTTGTGGTCAGTATGATTTCTTTATTTTTTAAAGAAAATATTTTCTATCCTGCAAGGATGCATTAAATTTATCAAAAGTGACAGTAAAGACATTTATAATGTTGCAAAAGATTTCTATTTTTAAAGTTTTAAAACTTTAACTTTTAAAAGAAGAATCCTGAAAATAAGTATCATGGTTTCCTCAAACATATGAAGCAGTACTTGATATTTGTTTTTTCAACATTGATTATAATAAGAAATGATTCTTGAGCGGCAGATCAGCACATTAGACTGATTTCTGAAGGATCATGAGACACTGAGGACTAGAGTAATTCAGCTTTGCATCACAGGAATATATTACTTTGTAATGTATATTCCCATAGAAAACAGTTATTTTAAATTATAATATTTCAGAATATTACAGAAGATGAAAAAATTCTTACAAGCCTGAACTTTTGAATGGTAGTGTATGCACATGAAAAAGCTGAGTTTCGTGTTCAATCTGCACCTTGTCTGTAGGTCCTGTAACGGGAGCCCATGGGGAGTCCTTGAGGTCTTCCTGACACTCGTGAATGTATATGATGCAAATGCCTTCTGCAAACATGTACTTTCTGTGTAGCAAACATAATTTATCTTTCCCCCCTCTGGTTTCACGTGCTGAGATGAGTGCACACAAGTGTGTTTGCATAAGGGAATGTATGCATAGACCGAGACAACATAAATGTCTATAAATGCATTTTTGACAAAAGAGAAGAGCAAAGCCAAGACAAGGTGTTTTTTTTTAATCGTTTGTAAAGACGTCCCATTTTTTCGTAATATATAAAGGTGATGTGATTGGTGAGGGATGATGTCATTAAGCCTTTTAATGTTGCACATCTGAAAGGCTAATGGAATAAAAAAAAATTATGTAATGTGTATATAGGTGACAGTTCAAAAATATTGGTTTTAGTATTTCTTGACTGATCAAATGCAAACAGCCAGCATTGCAGTACTGTACAGTCATAGAGCGTAACATTGATTTAAAGCAACTGATAAAACCATGATTGAGACATGAAAATTATATATTGAAAGTCCACGCAGCTTTGTGTGAACCAGTACAATATACCGTTCTACCTCAAGAACAGGGTACCTCAATCTGATCTTTTCTCCCTTTTGCATATTTTGTATACCTTGTAAAGCTCTCAAACTTAGAGCATTTTTAATTTTTCTAAATAAAAGAACAAGAAGAAAAAAAGGGTTAGCGCAAGGCACCAACTTGGCCTGCTTGTTCTTGCGAAAGAGGTTTCAGAAACTGATTGTTGCTTTATGAACCGTTTGACTCAAATGGGCTCTTGAGGTCAATGCAACTCTTGAGCAACTGAACGTTTGTGTTGACAGTACTTTGTTTCTTGCAGTTTATGTTTGAACTGAAATAACTGTCTTGACAGATATATAGTGTCTAAGAATACAGCTTAATCCAACCATATGCAGTGTTCTTCAACCTGTATTTAGAACATTATCTTTACGTTACTCTGTTACAAATGGCTCTGTAATTTTTCTGTTTTGAAGGTCATATCTGATGAGTTGGCCAATAACAAGTCAGTTTTGAATGTTATTCTAACAGCATATTTGTGAGGTTTTATTATAAGAATAATCTCCGCCAGTTTACTGCTGAATGTTAGCATAACAATATTAGACACAACTGAATTTGATCCTATCAGTTTGGGTTTCTGTAGTAAAATTTTGCTGTGTCAAATGGGAGGGATGTCCAGCAGTCTCTCTTCTCATATCATTTACAAAGAAAACATGTACATGAAACCTAGTCTTTGCTGTATTACTTCTGCAGCCGTCTCTGAGTCCGTTTCTCTTCACATTCTACCATGTTCAAAATGTCTTTATTGACCACTTGTACCGTGAATACTTCTGGGTGTTTGATAAGCCTGTCCCTTATCTGATCAACTCTTATAATAATGTCACACAATGTAAAAATGGGTAAACAAACTAATTTCAGATCTGGGCAAAAGGGGGACATATTCCATTGGTATACTACTGGCTCTAGCCAAGTGTGGGTGAGTTGGGGACAATAGGAGTGTGAGTGAACAATCATGAATACACATCTGTTTTTATGTTTTTATGTCTTCACATGGATATTAGAAATAAACAGTCTTTAAAATAATGTTGTTGTTGTTTTCTTCATCTTTGTATCAATATATCGTTTACTTGTGTCATTAGCTTAAAGATTCTGTGGAAGCTTGTTTCCGCCACAAAAAAAAAAGGTAATTGATCATTTTTATCTCGCAATTCATATTTTCTTACCGCAATTATAAGTTTATCTCACACTTCTGGCTCTTGTTTTTCTCTAAAAATGTCAGAATTCTGACTTTTTTTTTCCACTTGCAATTTCAAGTCTGAATTTCGAGTAGATCATTTCTACTTTTTATCTCACAGTTCTGACTTATCAGAATTGCAGATTTATGCAATTACTTTTTTTTTTTTAAATCTCAAACAATGTCTGAACTATGAGATAAAAAGTCACAATTACCTTTAATTTTTTTTTTATCCCAGGGCAGAAACTGGCTTCCACAAGATGCTAAAGTGAACCCTTGATTTCTGTTGGAATATATTAATACACTATATTAATAGAATATCACAATATTCTTATCCTGCAGTTATACTTCCATGCATTTTTACACATAATTTGATCAGCATAAAATATGCACCCATAGAACTCTCTAGAAATAGTTTGGCTAATTTTATTATGCTTTCAGCTGCCAATATGGTATAATTATATCACTCATTTCAGCAATTTTACCATGTATACATCCATTCCACATAATTTAACATATAGGTTACAATAAGATGTTAAATAGCTTCAAATGTTTTTATTATTGAATTTAAACTGCATGAAACTTTTTAAGTACTGCTTAGTTGTGAAAACAGCCATTATAACTTGGTTATAATAGAATTATAACTTTCAAGCACTCAATCAGCAGTTTTTAATGCAAAAACTAAACCTTAACAACTTATGTACACATTAAGACATTGATTTATTTTTCCATAAATGGCTTAAAACAGGACAGCTACTGTAATGCAGTAATTAAATGTGTAAAGGTTAAGCTGCATCTGAAGCTGAATGGATGAGATATATTTAAAGTGCCATTTTATGCTGTAAATTTAAACACTGCATTAATACTGCCTTACTGTCCAAAACAGGTCATTAGTAGTGTGCGTTTTTATTTTTTTGTAGCTAGAAATGAATTATGCACATGTGCAAGTATAACAAAGCAAGTTGTATATGTATGACCAAGTCAGTTATCAATCCCTGAATGTACTATGCAACTCCAAAAGATTTAGGCGATCATGTAAATGATCAGTGCACAAGTCTATATTTAAGGCATGATACTAACTTGCAAATAAAAGAACACCCTGATAGGACGCTTGAGGATAATGAATATAATATCTAATAATCTTTAAAAATCACTTTAGTGGTATGCACCTTATTTTTCAGCGCAGAAGTAAGCTATGAATTTGCAAATCCTGATTCATTAGCTGGTATAGGTAATAACAAGAAGAATAACAAGTGCAGTAATTGAAAAACTATTTGTGCTACAAACCAGTGTTTATATTGACTACATTCTGTTGAAATAATATTACAAGAATGACATGGCAAGCCTCGCATATTCAAGTTACAAATGGCTGCATCTCTTTTTAAGTTATAAAGTTGGATACAGTTTAAGTAAAACTGTAGTACTACTTTTAAATACAAATATTTTTATGTAATAAATTACTTTTTATGTGCAGGTCTTGAGCAGAAAGATTTTGTTACCCTAGAGCTATTTACATGGGGGGGGGGGGCAAACTTATCAGTTCTATTTTGGTAAAATGTGTAAACACTCAAAAACACATGGAACTTAGTTATTTACAGTTTCCACAACTAAATAAAGCCATAAACACACATAAAGCTACAAACAAACATCGTCACTAAACAACATTTGAAAACATAAGTAAATATTTTTTGCTTCAATAAAAAAACAAAGGCTAGGCCGTCAGATTAATTTTTTCCTATATAATGAGGCAATGTCCAGTGTTATATATGTAACGTCGGCAATTATAGACATTTGGTAATTCATATTTTCTATTTCTTTCCATGTCAGTTCCACTCTGCATTCAGACATTCATAACCAAATCCTCAGCTGTAACTCCAGACCAATGATCAGTCCCATATTAACAGACTGCAGTCTCTTCTTCTGTGTGTCTTCGGTTCATCTAGTCTTGCGATCGTTCAGGACCTTTTGGTGTCCATTGGGTTCCAGGCCATCAAGTTTGAGGCGGGCCTGACTATAGCGGCGGATCAGAGCTCCAGGAAGTAGAGCCACACACGCAATCAACAGGAGCTGAAACAGGGTCCTCCAAGAAAAGATGTCGTCCAATGAGTGGATCTCAGACAAGATGGCACCCGTACGGACACAGATAAAATTATAAGGGATTAGACCTAGGAAGAAAATAAGCCTTTAAGATCATAAGGGTTGTTTTTCTCCAGAAGCTGTATTTTTACTTAATAATTGTTTAGATTCTGGCCACCTAAAAACTATAGAAGCTCAAAATGGAATCATTAGGAAAATTTAGAAGAAGAAAAAACTGTAGAATTGCAGTGGATTGTAAGTACACCTATAACATAAAAATACATGAATGTATAACTGAAGATGTACTGTAAGCTCACCAATGAGGATGGAGAAAAAGAATATGGGGATGGGGATGTTGAGGATTGGAGAGGTGACATTCAGAAACCAGTTTGGCGTCATGGGAAAGAACCGCAGAAAGAGCAAGAAGAAGAACAGACTACTCCTGTTCTCTTCCACCTAACATAGAGAGATTCATCATGTGCTCATGTTGCATTATGTTTCAACTCCAGAGTATTATAATATGAAAATAATGATTATGATCAAGGTTGCCAAATTGAGCTATTTTAAACATATATTAAATATAATTACAAAGTATCCCTTACTATATATATATATATATATATATATATATATATACTTTGGGATAATTTTATTTGGTAAACTTAAGTTCAAATATATTTTCCAAGTATACAGTATTCTATGTACTAAGTATACTAAAATCAATATAATAGTATACTGCTTATTTATTAATTTAGCAGACATTTGAAGTAAATTGGCCCACATTTTAGTTTATAAAAGTATACACTTTAGTGTACTTTAAGCATAATAGAAGTAAACTTTGAGTACACAAGTTTTTTCCTGTATTGTAAATATACTGTGAACTACAAGTGAACATATTCTGTTATAATGCTAGTTTACTAGTTATATGCATCTATCCCACTAGTTTATAAAAGTACAAGTATACTCTCTCAGTAAACTAATTAACAGAAAGTTTAATAGTTTTTAAGCTGCAACTTTCTTTAAGTGTACTCAACATTTTATAGTTTACATTGAAAGAAATTAAATCAGCCAAATGTTTGTCTGTTTATACAGTGTCCAAAAAGATCAGGTTTAGTTCCACCTATGTACTATTTACTCTAGCTATTCCACCCAAAGCTGACTTGGGTGACACTTTATTTTAAGGTGTCCTTGTTACAGTGTAATTATACATTTAAGTACTGAGTAATATTAATTAACTACATGTACTTACTATATGGTTAGGGTTAGGATTAGGGTTACTTGCATGTAATTATGCATAATTTATTGTTATTATAAATAGTAAGTACATGTAAAGTGTAACAAGGGCACCTTAAAATAAAGTGTTACCCTGACTTGTTATTTCATAAGTCACATAAGAATGAACTTACTTCATAAATCAAGCCAAGTTTAATATTAGAACACTAATACTAAATTATACTTTCTTAAATTAATCTCAAACTAAAGATTAGGCACAAGCATGGGCCTAATATACGTTTCTGTATGCTATATATATGTATAAGCGAAGTATACTTAAGTATAATATTAAGTATATCTATGATAAGTAGATAAACAGTAGACTGAAAGTATGCTATTATATTGTAGGTTAAAAGAAGTATACTAGAAGCACACCTGAATAAACTTTTTGTATATTAAGGCCTGTTCACACTAAGAACAATAACTAACAGCAAGAACTATAACTATATTAGCATCCACACTGAGGCACTAATGTGCTGCAAATACCTTGTTGGCCACTTTAAATGCTTGAGCTCTAAAGCATTAAAAATGGATTCAGGATTGATGATCAGCAAGAAAAAAAAAAAAGTAGTTCTATATTGTTACTCTATTTTACACTATATTGTTGTGTTGCTATCATGATAGTTGTGCTGTGTACTCAGTACAGTATAAACAGACAAAATGCAAAGTCACACATATATTCACTGACTATTTTTACAACATTCATTAATGGGAAATACCTCTATCATGTGCTAAACACCCAGAGGTGACCCACCATTTTCTGCAGCATGGCCACCTTCTCAGGGAAGAGCCTGGCGATGTGGCGTTTGCCAAATGTACGGGACAGCAGGTAGCAGTTGGTGGAACCCACAGTAGTCAAAGTGCAGGCGATGAGGAGTCCATGCCATGGCCCAAATAATGCCCCCGCCAGCATGTTCTAGACATGACAAGAAAAATTGACAGTAAAGGCTTTTTTATTAGGTCATCAGCTACATACAGTCACATATTATATATAAATAACTGTACTGTTTGTATATATAGTAAGCGTCCCTTGTGAAAAAGAAGTACCATTTCCATCCTTCAACACCAAAAAGTGGTAACCTGCAGTTATTACCCTAAGGAGCTCTTTCTGCCTGATTTAACCCATAAATATTTGCTTTGTTCATATAAATAATGTATATCTGTTTGTTCAGAAAATAATATTTATAAAATAATAATAAAATCAGTTAATTTAGTTAGCATGTTTAGGTTACCATTTCAGTATAAAAATCAAAGTACTTTAAGTACTTAACTTAAAAATTGACACTTTTAATGTATAGTGTTTTACATTTATTTCACATTTAAAAATGTATTTTTACATTTAAATGTAATGTAATGTTGTGGTTTAAATTTATATTAAATGCAACGAAGGGTTTTTGACTCTTGACCCTCTTAAGTATTACTCAAGTAGTTGTCTTTAAAAGATGGTTCAAGTGTACTGCTGAATGTATTGACAAGCATTTATGTTCAACTAAAATATACTTTAATGTCATGTCATGTTGACACTTGTGTCATGTATTTGAATATTTACATTTACATTTAGTCATTCAGCAGATGCTTTTATCCAAAGCGACTTACAAATGAGGACAATGGAAGCAATCAAAATCAACAAAAGAGCAATTATATGCAAGTGCTATGACAAGTCTCAGTTAGCTTAACGCAGTACACGTAGCAAGGTTTTATTTAATTATACAATAAATAAAAAGAAAAATAGATAGAATAGAAAAAGAATAGAACAAGCTAGTGTTAGAGGCCTTTTTTGTGCTTTTTGTTAATTGTATAATAAATAAAAAGAAAACAAATAGGCCTAAATAGAATACAAAAAGAATAGAGAAGCTAGTTAGTTTTTTTTTTTAAGAAAACAAGCAGTAAATAAATAGAGCGCAAGTCTAAAAGGAGCAATTTTTTAAAATAATAGAATTAGAATAGAGAGTGCTAGAGTTAAAGGGTCAAATAAAGATGGAACAGATGTGTTTTTAGCCGTTTCTTGAAGATGGCTAAGGACTCAGCTGCTCGGAATGAGTTGGGCAGGTCATTCCACCAGGAGGGAACATTTAATTTAAAAGTCCATGAAAGTGATTTTGTGCCTCTTTGGGATGCACAATAAAGCGCCGTTCACTTGCAGAATGCAAGCTTCTAGACAGCACATAATTTTGAAGTAATGAATTTAGGTAAAGGGGTGCAGAGCCAGTGGTGGTTTTGTAGGCAAACATTAATGCCTTGAATTTTATGCGAGCAGCTATTGATAGCCAGTGCAAACTGATAAACAGAGGTGTGACGTGCATTCTTTTCGGCTCGTTAAAAATGAACCTTGCTGCCACGTTCTGGATTAATTGTAAAGGTTTGATAGAACTGGCTGGAAGACCTGCCAAGAGAGCATCGCAATATTCCATTCTGAACAGAACAAGAGCTTGAACAAGGAGTTGTGAAGCATGTTCCGAAAGAAAGGGCCTGATCTTCCTGATGTTGAATAAAGAAAATCTGCAGGACCGGGTAGTTTTAGCAATGTCGTCTGAGAAAGTTAGCTGATCATCAATCACAACTCCAAGGTTTCTGGCTGTTTTTGAAGGAGTTATGGTTGATGTGCCTAACTGGATGGCGAAATTGTAATGAAATTATATATTTGATGGAACCACAAGCAGTTCTGTCTTGGTAAGGTTGAGTTGAAGGTGATGGTCCTTCATCCAGCAAGAAATGTCTGTTAGACAAGCTGAGATGCGAGCAGCTATCGTCGGATCATCAGAATGGAATAAGAGGTAGAGATGAGTGTCATCAGCATAGCAGTGATATGAAAAGCCATGTTTCTGAATGACAGAACCTAGTGATGCCATGTAGACAGAGAAGAGAAGTGGACCAAGAACTGAGCCCTGAGGCACTCCAGTAGTTAGATGTTGGGACTTGGAAACCTCACTGCTCCAAGATACCTTGAAGGACCTATCTGAGAGGTAAGACTCAAACCACTGGAGTGCGGTTATATATATTTATTACATATTTGTAATGATGTAGCCGCAATTTAGTACCATTAGTACTGTGTATGTTAGTCAGCACATCAGAATAAGTATACTTTAAAGCATTATTAAAACATAATGAATTAAAATGTACTTGAAACTTAATTTGACATTATTACAAAGTGCACTTTTTAAAATGTAAGAAACTGTCATGAAAGTGTACTCTCTTTACACTTTTCTGAACTACATTATAAGTGCACATTCAATACAATTAAGCACACTTCTATGCAGGGCTGGACTGGGACAAAAAATCGGCCCTGGCATTTTTTGGACTGCTCAAATAATTTTGACTGGTAGTGTATGTAGTGTCTTCTTCTCCTCCTGCCTTACTCTTTGGCCCGCATCACTCACCGCAGAGCAAGCCTGTTCTTGATAAATCTGTTGTGAAAACATGGGAAATGCCGACGAGGAAGAAGTTGGGGTGATGCGATCTTTATATCGGCGGAGCAAAATACTTCATCGCTCCGTCTGTAGCGCATTGTGATTGGATGTTTTACTCTGTCAATACAGGAGACAAACCAATGGGCCACTGGCTGCTCACTGTCCCTGCGTGATGGTCCTCGGCAAAAAAAAACAAAAAACATTCTGTCGCCCCCTTAAGTGCATCGGCCCACTGGGAAAATGCCCGGTATGCCCGATTACCAATCCAGCCCTGCTTCTATTGGATTATGTCCAGGAAAGGAAACATGATGTAAATGGCATTTAGAGAAACTGGTGATAAAGCTTTTATTTCAGTCTAATGAGGTGTTTTCAAGCAGGTCTACTAATAGTATCACAGAGTAGACCTCTGTTACCAACCAAAAAGGATGAGCCTGGAATGGCGAAGGACTGCTTGTAGAGGTAGGCACTGCAAAAGAGGATGAACACATATCCAGTGTGTTCTGTCTTATAGAACTGCAGCAGCTCAGCTAGTTCCCTCAACTCATCCAGATCAGATGGGAACTTCAACCTGGAGAAAATATAAGACATTGTGAGATCAGTAAAATAATGGCACCGAACTTGCATGTTTCTCTTGTAATTTCTAACAGATTGTCGAGTGGCTGTCCTCTTCCTATCAACCCAATTGCTTTCCCTTACAAAAACCAGCAGAGACTGATATGATGGAGGAAGAAGGTTTTAATCAATATAATGAGTGGATACTGTGGGCTTAAGCTATATGACCTGAATGTACCCTAGTAAAAAATTATGTATTTAAAATAAATTTATTTCATACTAAGTATTGTTCAAATTATTAACATATTTACTGACTTATTTCTTGAGACTTACTGATATAAAAATTTAATTAGCTAAACTTTATTTGGAGACTTGTGCACAATGCACATTTTATTATTATTACACAATATTAAGACTATAATGCGTTTTAATGTCACTATTGATGATGATTGTATGACCTTTGAATAATATCGGTCTTTAAATGCAAGATATTTAAGTGTACCTAAAGTATACTTGCAATAGTTCCACTTTAGCACAATCAAATATACTTCAGTATATCTTTAGCACTTCAGCACTGCTTCCGCACAATTAAAGTGCATTAAGTGTACATAAATATGTGAATATATTTGTAGTATACTTAGCATGAAATAAATGTATTTCAAATACATTTTAGTATATTTATTGTTCACTGGGATAATGATCTGAAAAAGCTCACTGTTGCCCTCTGGTGAGATGCTGTGGTGACCTGCAACTGTTACTTTAAAGCAGTGTTTCTCAACCTTGGAGACACAAAATGTGCAGTGATGGGGGGCGCCCAGGACCAGGGTTGAGAAACACTGCTTTAAAGAGTTATTTCTACATGATTTAACCTACGTAATTTGGTGATATAAATTAATGTTTAGGTTGATTCAGTTATATTAAATAACATTTCTGACTTAAATAAAAAGTCTGTTTAAATGGCTGAAGTTCATTCATGGGTGAGGCTCTGTGACCACAAGCTGGTACCATGATGGTACTCCAGGAAGTCTGACAAAATAAATGTTTTTTAAACAAATACAATATTGCTTTAACTTTGACCAAAGATGAAGTTAAAGCGATAAGTTCATCCAAAAATGTCATAATTTACTCACCCTCATGCTTGCTCAAACCTGCATGACTTTGTTTCTTCTTCAAAAATATTTGAAAAATGCTGAGAACCAAACAATGGAGGTTTAGGATGACATGAGAGTGAGTAAAATATTAATTTTTAATAATCTAAATGTTTCATTGTTCCTTACATATTAAAATATATTACATAAAAAAATGTAAAGTACACGACTGTATAATTATATTAATAACTGGTAATTGTTATAAAATGGTGTATTTAGGCTCAGTATTATTAAATAACATTTTTGACTTAAAGTCATTACTTCCCTTTTTAGGTTTGCATTTTTTTAAGTGCACAACAGACTTGAAATCACTTGAAGGATTCTTGAAAACGGCTGAAGGCCCCTGATCAAGACACTAGCCTGTCAGCAAGATGAGACAGAAAGACCAAAATCTGCCCTCAGCTTGCGTGAAGGAATGAAATATGATACACCAACGGGACAAAAATAGCCTCTCAGCTGTGAAAATACGCTAGTGTGTGTGTGTTTTGGCTGTACTCAATGGCCAGACTGTTTAAAACATCTTCAAACACACCTAACATGATCATCAATAAATATGTGGATGTACCACAGACTGGATTTCTCGTGTGGTGTGCTGGCTCTTACCAGCAGATGAATCACATATTGTGCAGTCGTGAGTAATCTAAGCTCCTTACTGCCATCCAGGGGGTAATTTGGGCACGCAATGGGGCAGTATTCCTCACCCATGTGCCAAAGCAGAGGTTTTAATTTCACATACATACCCAGTGTGATGAATATAAACATGTGATATGCTCCATGCTGAGTGCACAATGAGTATGTTCCCACAAGTACAACAATATGAGAGCCTTCAGTGGCAGAGTCAATAATCAAAACTCTTTTTTGAAAAGTCCTGACATGTTCAGACTATTTAAGCCTATTCTTCTTAAAACAGCTGATTTTTATGTCTACATCACTGTAAAACATGATACATGCACATGTGTTAACAAAATTTCCCCTCTCTTATAACCATGGGAATTCCCACCAAAAGATTCAAACAGCTAGCAGTACACAGGGCACAGCTGTCTCTGCCATCACTGCTGAACAACATGTGAAAAACTTCATCTCAGCCTCATCAGCAGATATTCTCCAGGGTACAGAGGAGTGAGCTAATCAAGACATGAACCAAGACATACAGGTCACAAGACACTATGGAAAGGTCAGATCTTTGGACAGAATGTGATGATGGTAGACATACAGCAGATCCGTTACCCAATTTGAAACTCCAGTGTCCTTTCCACTGTTTTTGTTATTCTAAATATCTGGATGACTTCAGAAAGTGACATATACTGTAAGCACACAGGGCTTTTGAGACCTCTCTCCTTTTTTTTATTCATGCGATTTAGTTTAGCTTGTCATGCCAGACATACATGTCAAGTCAAGTCAAGTCAAGTCACCTTTATTTATATAGCACTTTTAACAATACAGATTGTGTCAAAGAAACTTTACAGTATTAAATAGGAAAATAGTGTGTCAATAATGCAAAAGGACAATAGTAAACACTCAATATTCAGTTAAAGGCAGTTCATCATTGAATTCAGTGATGTCATCATCCAGCTCAGTTCAGTTTAATAGTATCTGTGCAATCAAGTCGACGATATCGCTGGAAAATAAGTGTCCCCAACTAAGCAAGCCAGAGGCGACAGCAGCAAGGAACCAAAACTCCATCGGTGGAGTATGTATGTATATGTAACATGTCACATATGAAGCCTCCAGATATCTCTTTCTTTCCCTCCTCCTCTATATTGCACATCTCAGCAAATTCAAGGGGTTTCAAGACACTCCAGAAGGCAGTTGTCTGATCTTATAACTGTCACCTCATGCCCTCTGCCAGGCTCCAATTCTGAGACATGACTGCTAATGTTGATTTGCATTCAGAGCAGACAAAGTAATAATTAATGGAGAGTTTAATAAATTAATAATTAAAATAATTATATTAAAACATTATATGATAGGCTCCAATGTCCCCTGGATTCTACAAAAGACAAGCAGTTTGGAAAATGGATGGATATTTTTAAAGGGGTCATATAATGCGATTTCAATTTTTCCTTTCTCTTTGGAGTGTTACAAGCTCTTGGTGCATAAAGAAGATCTGTAAAGTTGCAAAGACTAAAGTCTCAAATCCAAAGAGATATTCTTTATAAAACTTAAGAGTTAACCACGCCTACCTAAAACGGCTCGTTCTAACACGCCCCCACATATACGTCACTATCTGGGAAGATTTGCATAACGCCTAAAAGAAGGCGTAACTTTTATTCTCACTGTAGTATTGTTGCCGCCGCCGCCATGTCGTGAAGGTGCTGTGTGCTTCGTTGTGAAAGCGAAACTACTTTGTTTGGTCTTCCAAAAGAGGACGATATCACTTCGTCATGCCTGGAGCTGATTCGTGCTGGTCGCTGAGGAAATACTTCAACTTCACGCTGTGGATCGGACGAAGCGGAGTCCAGCCCGGGGTCGTCACATGTGGTTGCCGCAGGCATCACAATATGGTAAGGGACGTAACATTTCCGTCACACGCTTGAGGAATTCGGCCAATCACAAC
>NW_015547730.1:802862-810004 GCF_001515605.1 Sinocyclocheilus anshuiensis
GTTTTTTGAACCTTAAACCGCATAAACATTTCATTACACCAAATACACAAAATAATGTTCTTTTTAGCAGCATCATATGATCCCTTTAAAAGAAAGCAAGGATGTATTAAACTGATCAAAAGTGACAACTTTTAAACAGTACTATAGTCACGTATTTCCTAATAGTGGAACATGCCAGGGCTTTTGTTTATTTTCTAGTCAGTCTGATACACTGAATATTGTTGCACACATATATACTATATATACACTATTGTTAGAGACTACAGGACTATGGCTGGAACTAGGGGGTCTCAGACTCCTTAATTCACTCATTGCATACAGTCACACACATGCAAAGCAGACAATATCTGAGAATCAGATGCATAATAAGAACTGACTAAGGATCAGTTCCTTTAGGTGCCTGCCAAGGACACATGAGAGGACGGATGAAACATTAAAGAAGAAAAAGAGTTTTGCTGCATGAAGCATCTATGATTTCCCACATCACACAGAGCTGCTCACATAGTATAAAGTAACGCTGATGAGGAGCGAGCACAGGGCAAACAGGAGCTGAATGTTTGCCACCATCAGAGAATAACTGCCAAAGCTTCTCACTTTCTACAGTACAAATCCATCTCTCTCTCATTCTCTCTAATTTTATTTCTTATTCTTCCATTACTTCTTCTCAGAATTGATTAAATTATATATTATAATAAATAAACCAATACCGAGTCAAATAGACATGCAGGCAAATATGGAAGAATGTGAAATTAATGAAGATAGAGAGAACTAATAAAAAGAGGGAGGGAGTTGTTCCACAGGTGACTGCGAGCACTGTCATAAACTGCACTGCAGATGCTTCTCTTAGAAACAGTGTGACCTTACTGCTACACTGTAACATGCATGAGTTTAATATGATGACTATGCATCATCCAATATATTAATAGTGGAAAAAAACTGGAAACATTTTACAGTTCAGTTATAGCAAAAATTCCCCTATACCTTGGACAAGAAGCCCCCAGGACAAACATGAAATGTAAACACATAAAATATTCTATGTAAATCACAAATAATTAGTTAAATAATTGAATACATGAAAAATCAAGTTACTGAATCCCATTCAAATAGATACATTTACAAGGTTAACTTATAAGTAATTCAGATAGGCCTACATTTTTAATGAAGAGATGTCATAATAGCAATAGACTATGAATTCAGATGAGACTATGGTTATGGTAAATAAGATATTTGTAATGTTAATAGCCTAATATTAAACTGTATATTTGTAATTAGTAAAAAAAAAACTCCTCTTGCAATTTTAAGCAGGCTTCTTACTGCAAAATAAAAAACAATATTATATAGCCTAACCAATACAAATCTATATGAATTTCCTGTCCACAAATATAGGCCTAGTAATAAAAAACGGCAGGAGCGAATCGTTTAGACAGGTCTTGTGATTCACAAAACCGGTCTAACACGGATTCGTTCATTAATCGGACTCGATCGTTCATATTTCGAGTGGGATGCTTTCACTGAATCTTTACCTTAATAATATCAGTGATAGATGTGAACCGGTACAACCTATTAAGTAAAAAAAGATCCGATTAAAAATAGCAAATCATGCATGAATTGCAAGTAGCCCACGAAACATCAGTCTACCAAGTTTCACCTTAAAATGTAATTTAATTTAATTATGCATGTTGTGTAGCTGTTTACCTGAAATAATTTCCCATTTTGTCATTTGTTGTGTCCACATGCAAGATTATTAAAATAATATATTCTGATGTTTAGCTTACCTGTAGCTAGTGTGTTATTAAAACACAGTTTAAAAGACCATTTGACAGTTAAAAGATAATTAATTCTGCTACAAACAATAACATAAGTAGGAATAACTGCTCACAAAACAAAACAAAGTACCGAAGATATGAATCTACCTGAGTTCTTCCTCCTGCGGTTCGTCGGCGGTGTGTTGAGGTTGAACGTCGTGAAAGAGGGCGGCACGCGGACCCGGCGGAAGGAACACAGACAGCAGATACAAGTAAAACGTTGCCGTGGCCACCAAGGCAATTAAACCCCAGACTGAGCGCATAGTCCCGGACTAGATCTGTCTAAAGACGACACTGTTGCACTTGCTGCTACACCTGTTAAATAGCAGATCCGGTCAGTGGGCAGTTTATACATGTTACGTGTCCAGCCCATGCAAGTATGGACCTACTGTATTGCAACAATGTGAGTCAGTGAAGCCCCTCATGAGGGTGGACCCTCATGTCACATGAGACCCCCAAAAATATGAGCCCATGGTGTGGGCACTGTGGGAAAAGTATGTGCAACTTTAAAAAACACGAACTTTATAGAACCCCTATGTAACAATAACAAAATATACTAGGGGTGGGCGATATGGCAAAAATATCACGATTTTTTTTATTTTTATATCACAATTCACGATTTTATCACGATTCTTTGTCATGTTAGCTTTTCTATTTTGCAAGCTGGTTGAGCATTACAGCCAAACTTATTTCCCTATTATAAAGACAAAGCCTTTCAAGGTAACAAAATATATAAAAAAGTATGGCGGATATTTAGGCCAAAGTGGGTGAAGATAAAAATCTTTGTTATTATTTTATCTTTGTTATTAAAAAATTAGAACAAAGATACACATTACACATGCACATAATAGCCTATAAAATAAACTGTGTTTTATGTTTTATTATCAGGTAGATTATCATGTTTTATTATCAGGTACTAAGTGTATTTAGCAGGAGCATTCAAAAAAATCGAATGAACAAATATCAAAATAAAACACTATACACATTGATTCCTATTAAAACAACTTGATTCCTATTGAGTGATTTTTCTCTTTGTGTTTGGTGTTTTATTAAGACTAAAGGAATAATTCACCCAAAAATTAAAATAGGCTAGTGTTTTATTTTTATACCTTAATTTTACTCACTCAAAAGTTGTTTTAAACCTGAATGAGTTTCCTTCTTCTACAGTTGCTGGTCCACATGACTTCCATAGTATTTTTTCCCTACTATCAAAGTCAATGTGGACCAGTACTTTTTGGTTACCCAGATTCTTCAAACTACCTTCTTTTGTGTTCAGCACAAGAAAGAAATTAATATAGGTTTGGGACAACATGTGAGTGAATAAATAATGACAGAAATTAAATTTTAGGGTGAACTATCCCTTTAATTACAGTCGGCAGCATGTAGCCTACTGTCCCTTTAAGACCTGCACGCATCTGATGTGCAAGCACGCATCCGTTTCTCTCAGTTGTTTACTTTCAATTTAGACATAACTAACTGAGTCAAACCTTGTGTTTTTGACAGTATTAGCACAAACATAACTTAGTTCAGTAATCAGGCACTCTTTGACGGGCTTTTTCGTTTTCGTGCGCGCGCTTGGGTGTGCTCAGAAAAAGCGCTCCTCAGAACAGCACACGAATGAAACGTTTAACCAGTAAAGCCCCGTTCACACCGCCAGCGACTTTTTCGCTGCTTGTTGCTTGTGGCTGGCAACTGAGGTCGCTAGTGGGCGTTCCCACTACTGGTTGCCTAGTTACCCCGTAACACTCCACTACAGCAGATGAATCACTTGCTCTCCACTGACTTCACTCCCATTGGTTGTCGCTCAGGCGAAATTCGCTGCTATTTGCATAAAGTTGAAGAATTCTGAACTTTTGTGGCTTGACTCGCATCGCTTGACACGCCCACATTCCCCCGCCAATGGTCACTGTTGCTCGTGTCGCTGGAAGTCGCCAGCTCTCCATTGAAAATGAATGGGATTATGTCGCTCTGTCGCTGTGTGTCGCTGGCGGTGTGAACGGGGCTTTGGGCTTTAAACCAGATGCAAAAAATGTACTTTTGTGAATGTGATTGTGAATAAGTGCAGTGTCCCGTGAGAGTAACTCTACCGCTGAGTTAACACTGATAATGTATGTCGCGTTGTAGCCTACAGTATATTGATTCGGCGGCGCCAGAACTGCAGCTGATAGAATGTGCGCTGTAGCACGATACAACGATATTTCTTCAAAAGCAGATCGTGGAGACATTTTTATCGTCAAGATCAAAAATCTTCATATCGCACATATTCTACCCTCGGCAGAAATCGCGCGGACCGGGGGCACATAGACCGGACCGCAAGGGTACTTTAGCATCAGACGTGCACGCCACTGAAAGAATGTATAATATGAAGTATCAAAGTCAAGTGCGCAAAAACAGCTATCTTATTTTACAATCTGATCATGCAAAGGGAATTATTTTCTCTATATTAAAATACAAGATATTAGGAATAAGTAGTAGGCCTACTACTATAAATAAAAAAGATTATGGTTATAAAAGTATGAGACTATAAAAATGTAAAATGATGCACAAAATATAAATTACATCAATATTAATAATAAAAAAGAACATCTAGTAATAAAATAATACAATTTAAAAAAGTGGAATGAGCACTGTAAATAAGAAACAATTGGGTTTACTCAATTTCCATAAACTCTTAATTGGCAAAGAACATCTGTTCCAAGTATTCTGTGGAAAGAGAGGGAAAGGGTTGAACAAATTTTGACAGCATAGAACCAATTTTACTCAGATAAAGTGAAAATTGAGAAAAGGGATCTTATACTGACCGATACAAGGTATTTCATTACCTTGTACTGTAAATGTATGCCAGTCTTTGTTTTTTATTCCTTTTTCAAAAGTTTTGCACTCTTGAGAGACAACAACCTGGTGCTCGTGTCTTTTAGTGGAGGACTACAAAGGTTTGTTCTATTTTGTTACCACATGATGGCAGAGTTGCCTTCATAATCAAAAGCCCAAACAGTTGTCAACACAGGGAGGTTTTGGGAAGATTTGTAATTATTAACTTTTAACTTGTGTTTATTAGACAAGTAACTTACCCAAACTGTTGCTCAGTTATAAAGATATGAAATATGAAAAGTGATCTTAGTAAGACATGAGCGGCGTCTGAAATCGCATACTGTGTGAATGTGTGTAGTATGAATTAAATTTGGACATTCTACATCCATCATGTTGTCATTGTCATGATGTGACATACAGCGTCAGTTGTATTGCTTCACTTTCATTCACAAATCCTCCCCTGTGGCCTCATGGGATAGTAAGTATCCATCAGATGATCAGATATGCATTTCAGAATCTCACCAGAAATAGCTGGTGGCTTTTCATCTACTGTTTTATGAATACCCTGAATTTTTGACATACTAATCTCTTCACATACTGTTTTTCGCCTACTACATAGTATGGAAGTGTGCATATTTTGACTCAGATGCTGTGATTTCATCAAGTAGAACATGACCTTGGATCAAGATCTTTGCATAATAATATTCCTTTAAGGTTTTAGGTTTTGTGTTGAAGCTGCAGTTAGGGCGTCTGATCAACCAATTATTTCTTTCTAATTTTACAGGCTACACTGTAAAATCCAATAGTTTACCTTACTTAGATTTAATTAGTTATCTGTACTTAGTTGTTATACTTACTAGGTTTTATTAAGTTACAGCTACTTTCAAGGCCAATAAAGCAATTTACTTACTGTTTTGAGTGACACTTACTTAAAATATTCAAGTAGTCACAAAGGAACCAATGACATTATAAACCAGTGAGAGGCAGCAGTGCAGTAATATGTTGCTAATGTGCAACATAACAACAGAAGAAGAAAAGAAAACGCATCTTAATAGACTTTTCACCCATTTCCTCCATGTCTGCAGTTATCTTTCACTAGTTGCATTCACTCGTTTCCCAAAATCATCTTGAATGTTGAATTCTCAATACAACTGAAATATTTGAGAGAACATCACATAAGCTAACTTCATAAATTGATATTGATTTTCCTAAAATGTGTTTTTTTTTTACGCACCATTATAGTGATTAGCGTTCCCTTTGGTTGGGCACTTGGAACTTCGTTTACAAGTTTTAATTTTCTTCTTGTTAATGCGGTAATACATCATGAAATCAGAATTATTGGATTTTAAGGAAAGAAATGTAATAAATAGATTACTTTTAGAAAGTGAATTAACTTCCAATAAAAACGTTAAAGTAGTGTTTGTGTTTTAACTTTTTCAGATAAGTTTTTTTCATGAATTCCCTGAGATATAATTAATTGGGCTTTCATAATCCTTAAATAGTGTGTGGTAATATGCTAATGTCATACACAGACTTAAACATTCAGCACGTGAATCACAATAATGGTAACAATTCAATTTCGTGTATTATCATTAATTGTAACAATAACCATTTTATTTGCTCTTTTTGTTGTGCTACTACTGACACAAGACAGCAGATAAAATTGGCAAATAAAATCAACAACTGTAAAACAAAGCAACTGCATAATTTATTCATGCCGCAATGCACTCTGGGAGTCAGTGTGTAGCTATACTAAGTCATGAGTAAACCTAAATGAAAGGATCAAGTACCCCCTACAGTTCTTTTTTAGTAACTAGAACTCTGGTGTAAGTAAACTATACTAACTAAGCATTTGTCAGAACAACATACTATTCCTATTTCACTTTACTTAGTTTTTTCAAGGCAATCGGTTTGCATGCTTTTTTTAAAGTAATAATTAGATTTCTTAGAATAATTAGAATAATACGATAATTAGACTTTTAATTCATTCTGCCACCGCCGCCGCCATGTTGTGAAGACGCTGTGTGTTTCGTCGCGAAAGCAAAAATACTTTGTTTGGCCTTCCAAAAAAGGACACAACTAGAAATCAGTGGTTAAGTTGTATTTACAACACTGTTCCAGAACAGTTCAACCCAAATATTCAGATGTGTGCTGCACATTTTATGGAGGATGAGGACGAGGATGAGATGAGGTTTTCTGAACCAGTAGCCTAATGCGTCTGTGGCACAAAGGTTGTTTCCATAAAGTGGGGCAGTTCCAACTTTGCAAGGACAGTCTGGCGCTTCTGACTCACAGACTGTAAGTTTTTTATATTTAAAGAATTTGCTACTGATGATTCAAACGCGAGTTTTGAGCAGTGTAGAGTAGCGCTTGTTGTTTGTCGTTTCTCCGATCACAAATGCAGACATGGTTTTATGTTTACGTGGCGCGATGTAACACAATGCGTAAAAACACAGTATAAGTAATTATAATCAGTAATTATGTGCCCACTGGATGCAACAAATGCCTCGTTTATAATGGGTTTTA
>NW_015547730.1:811458-815665 GCF_001515605.1 Sinocyclocheilus anshuiensis
ATAAAATTGGCAAATAAAATCAACAACTGTAAAACAAAGCAACTGCATAATTTATTCATGCCGCAATGCACTCTGGGAGTCAGTGTGTAGCTATACTAAGTCATGAGTAAACCTAAATGAAAGGATCAAGTACCCCCTACAGTTCTTTTTTAGTAACTAGAACTCTGGTGTAAGTAAACTATACTAACTAAGCATTTGTCAGAACAACATACTATTCCTATTTCACTTTACTTAGTTTTTTCAAGGCAATCGGTTTGCATGCTTTTTTTAAAGTAATAATTAGATTTCTTAGAATAATTAGAATAATACGATAATTAGACTTTTAATTCATTCTGCCACCGCCGCCGCCATGTTGTGAAGACGCTGTGTGTTTCGTCGCGAAAGCAAAAATACTTTGTTTGGCCTTCCAAAAAAGGACACAACTAGAAATCAGTGGTTAAGTTGTATTTACAACACTGTTCCAGAACAGTTCAACCCAAATATTCAGATGTGTGCTGCACATTTTATGGAGGATGAGGACGAGGATGAGATGAGGTTTTCTGAACCAGTAGCCTAATGCGTCTGTGGCACAAAGGTTGTTTCCATAAAGTGGGGCAGTTCCAACTTTGCAAGGACAGTCTGGCGCTTCTGACTCACAGACTGTAAGTTTTTTATATTTAAAGAATTTGCTACTGATGATTCAAACGCGAGTTTTGAGCAGTGTAGAGTAGCGCTTGTTGTTTGTCGTTTCTCCGATCACAAATGCAGACATGGTTTTATGTTTACGTGGCGCGATGTAACACAATGCGTAAAAACACAGTATAAGTAATTATAATCAGTAATTATGTGCCCACTGGATGCAACAAATGCCTCATTTTTAATGGGTTTTAATGTTTTTGTCTCGTCGCTCCGGGACACGGCATCACAATATGGTAAGGGGCGTAACATTTCCGTCACACTGGATAGCTGGCCAATCAGAGCACACCTCGCTTTTCAGAATGATGAGCTTTGTAAAAATAAAAATGATGTCATTATTAACTCACCTTCATGACATTCACCTTCAGACAATATTTTGTATATGGGTTAAATTTTGAAAATGTATGCAAAAGCACCACAAATTGTTGTCTATACTGAACTGAATGGAGCTGTAATGAAACTGTTGCCTATTTAGAGCAGAATTTTGGATTTGCTTCATAAATGTTTGCATCACTGGTTCTGTTATTATCCTGTTTAATACTGTAAATCTACTTTAAAGCTATCTGTATATTGTATAAAATGCTATACAAATAAAGGTCTTGACTTGACATAGAGTTAACATGCTATATTCTATGTCTTGTGAAGTCACATAAAACATTTGTGTGTGAAACAGACCCAGATTCAAGTCATTATTCACTGATAACCTTCGCTGCCACTGGGCTGTAAACCACTGTGCTCAGATAATTGAGTTTTCAATGAGTTGAACTCCAGAACCAGATCAGTCATCAGACTGACATGCAGTCTGCTATTTTGAACAGAATCAGCTGATTTATTGAAAAGATCCAACTTACAGTTTTTTTTTCAACTGCTTACACACAAAATCTTTATTTGTCACACAATTTCTGAAACCAGACACTCAAACACCAGAACCACACACCAAATCTGCAAAACCATACGCTAATTCTCAGCCTTTGACTCAGTTTTCAATTTCATAAAACACTTTTTTGCAAAACACAACACAAAATTCTCCATGTAACACACAAAAATCTAACAGGAATTAATATTATGGCAAAGGTGTTTGCAAATGTTTGTTTTTGAGATGTTTGCAGTAGCCCCTCACTGCAGAACAAAGATCCAGGGGGCGGGGTTGGATCCACATCTAGGGGGTGGAGATGGGTGGGTTTAGGTATATGTAAGGTGAGAGGAGTTGGATCTGGATCCAACCTCGCCCCCTCGATCTTGTGTTCTGCAGTGAGGACCATCTCGATGTTTGTGATATTTTGAATGCAGTGCTTAATTTTGCAAGAGATCGGAGGCATTTAACATTTTGTGTGCAATTCTTGGATTTGTGTGTAAAGTAAAAAAAAAAAAGGCAAAGTTTTGAAAATGTGTGTAAGCAGTTGAAAAAAAAAACTGTAAAGGAATGATTCCTTCATGGATGAATGCAGTAAGGACAACAACGTAAAGGCATAGTTCACCCCAAAATGAAAATTCTGTGACACAACTGTGGCGAGGGGGGCGTGGTTCAGCGAGGTCTGCAGCGGGAGAGAGAGTTGGGAGACGAGCGGTGAGTAAGTGGGTCAAATGCAAATGACGAACACCTGTGTCTGGTTCCAGTAATTGGCGTAGAGAGACCGCATAAAGAGGCCCGGGAATGAGCTGTGAGGGAGAGAGAGACCGACTGCTGACTGGGAGAGACTGTGCCTGCTCTGGAGAGCCTAGTGATTGTGATTGTGATTGTGATTGTGATTGTGATTGTGCATGTGCAATTGTGCTATATTGAGCACTGGTAGCGCGACGTTCTGTTTACTTTGTTTGAAGCTGAATAAAAACCCCAGCAGCAGTCAAGCCGACCCCATCCTCTTCCTTCTCAAGTCATTGACCTTACACTGGTGCCGAAACCCGGGTAGGAAGCAGGAGAGCTGCCGCTGTCATGCAAACTCCGACAAGTACGCCATTTGTGGATGTCATTTCATCCCTCGCGGTCCTCCATCAAGAGCAACATCAAGCGTTACTGGACATGTGGACTGATCAGGAGCGACGCTTCCAGGCCATCGTCCAGGCGCAACAGGAGGACCGTGAGAGGTTCCGGAGCTGGATGGACCGGGAGGTTCAGGCAGAAGTAGCCACACAGCAGACCCCGGCTCCCCACCTGCCGCTGAACAAGATGGGGGCTCAGGATGACCCCGAAGCCTTCCTGGATCTGTTCGAGAAAACAGCGGAAGCCGGTGGGTGGCCACGAGAGCAATG
Source organism: Sinocyclocheilus anshuiensis (assembly GCF_001515605.1). Taxonomy (NCBI): domain Eukaryota; kingdom Metazoa; phylum Chordata; class Actinopteri; order Cypriniformes; family Cyprinidae; genus Sinocyclocheilus; species Sinocyclocheilus anshuiensis. Next base: position 814,384 of record NW_015547730.1, read on the forward strand.
GCCGGTGCGCCTGATACCCCTATTATCGGGGGAAGCGCAGGCGGCTGCTCAGCAACTGCCCGTGCGGAACCTCCTGGTCTTTGATGATCTCAAAAGGGCCATCATCCAGCCGAAGCCCGGAGCAACATCGCCAGCGATTCCGTTCGCTGGACCTGGGCGAGAGCGGCTGACCCTTCGTGCTGGCCCAACGGCTCCGGGACTCATGTCGCAAGTGGCTACTGGCTGAGGGAAGCGGCGTCGACCACATCATTGACCGGGTGGTACTGGAGCAGTTCATCACTCGGCTGCCAAAGAAGACGGCAGAGTGGGTCCAGTGCCACCGACCGATGTCGCTGGATCAGATGGTGGCGTGCCCTGGGGTCGACGAATCCCTTCCAGCTGTCTCCCTCTCTCTCTGCCTCTCGACCTGTCCCTCTTCCCAGGTCCCGTCCTCCAGGTCCTCCGCGAGTCCCGCCCCGAGGGCGGGGTGGGGCCGGACTGGAGTATACTACTGGCCCGAGAGCTCCGCCCAGGGGGGCGGGGCAGGGCTGACCACGGCTGGGACAGATGCCGCGTCTGGTTCCCCGCTCTCACCACGGCAATCATTTGACCCACTACCTGCCACTAGGGCGGCGGGAAGGTCTGGGCCGGCCTGTTGGCGTTTCGGGGACCAGGACCATTTTATTGACAGGTGTCCAATGATGGAGGTGGGGACAATGATCCGGGTCCCGGATGCCCTGCAGGCTGCCCCCGGTCAGGCTGGCTGGTACCAAATACCTGTGAGTATTAAGGGGGGTACCTATCAGGCTCTGGTGGATTCGGGATGTAACCAAACCTCTATCCATCAAAGCCTGATTCAATCCGAGGTATTGGATACAGGCCGCTTGGTTCAGGTACGGTGTGTGCACGGGGACGTGGTGGAATATCCTTTAATGTCCACTGTTATTCAATTTAGGAGACAAAATCATAGTGTGGAGGTCGCAGTTAACCCGCACCTCCGACATCCGCTAATTCTGGGTACGAATTGGCCTGCTTTTAAGGAATTATTGGGATGCTTGTGTGCGGATGTCTCTTGGGAAAAGAAAAAGCAGGGAAGGGGGGCGCTCGTGCAGGTGGGAGAGGCTGAACTGGGACCACTGAGATCTGTACCAGGGGAACAGAGTGAAATCGAGAGGCTGATCCTCTCAGGACGCGATGATTTTCCTCTGGAACAGTCTCAGGACGAGTCATTGAAACAGGTCCGTTATATCGACAGTCAACCTCTCCAACCTGCTCGTCCGCTTTCCTATCCATATTTTGCGAT
>NW_015547730.1:815693-827064 GCF_001515605.1 Sinocyclocheilus anshuiensis
TCGCGCCCCTACCTGGTCGAACGAATCTCATTCAGCACCATATTGAGACCGAGCCAGGCATAGTAGTACGCAGTCGGCCGTATCGTTTGCCTGAACACAAGAAAAAAGGGGTTCAGACCGAGTTAGAGGCAATGCTCGAAATGGGGGTAATAGAAGAATCCAACAGTGATTGGGCCAGCCCGCTAGTTTTGGTTCCTAAAACGGACGGCTCTGTTCGGTTCTGTGTGGATTACCGCAAAGTAAATGCTGTGTCGAAATTCCATCAGGTGGGCTGTCCTCACCCTCCGATATTATCTCTTATCTCTTGGGACGGGAATTCACTCTCTGTTCGGACCATGCCCCTCTGCAGTGGCTCCACCGCATGAAGGATACCAACGCGCGGATCACTCGTTGGTATCTAGCGTTACAGCCTTTTAAGTTCCAGGTGGTCCACAGACCGGGTGTACAGATGGCTGTGGCCGACTTCCTCTCCAGGAATGGGAGGGGGGGCGTGGTTCAGCGAGGTCTGCAGCGGGAGAGAGAGTTGGGAGACGAGCGGTGAGTAAGTGGGTCAAATGCAAATGACGAACACCTGTGTCTGGTTCCAGTAATTGGCGTGGAGAGACCGCATAAAGAGGCCCGGGAATGAGCTGTGAGGGAGAGAGAGACCGACTGCTGACTGGGGAGAGATTGTGCCTGCTCTGGAGAGCCCTGTGATTATGATTGTGCATGTGCAATTGTGCTATATTGAGCGCTGGTAGCGCGACGTTCTGTTTACTTTGTTTGAAGCTGAATAAAAACCCCAGCAGCAGTCAAGCCGACCCCGTCCTCTTCCTTCTCAAGTCATTGACATTGTTACAACAACATTTTCAAGCTTCAAAACATACATAAAGACATTGCAAATGTAATCCATATTAATCAAGAATTTTAATCCAAGTCCCCGCTTTCTATGATAAAGAGATTTTAGGCTTTAGAATCACATATAAACATGATCAATGCACATACATAGAGCACATCACATATGTTAAAAGGAAGCTCATACGTACTTGCTTGATGCATGAGAATGAAACTCTGATTCCTGCACAGCAAACAAGCATGTTTGAGCTTCCATTTACCATATTTGATGTGTTCTGTGCACTGTATGTGCATTCTGAAGATGAACAAAATTAAATGATGACAGAATTTTCATTTTTGAGAGTACTATTCCTTTAAATTGGTCTGTTCTTGGTTCATATACACAAAGCTATTAGGCCTATATTTCTTCATAAGACCAACTTTATGATTTTTTTAAGCTTGAAAGCCTCAATCATTGCAGTTGCATGGAAAGAGTGACAAATACAAGGTTCTGACATGAAACTCTAGATGGTGCTGGGTGATCATGTATGCTGTGGGGGTTATTCATGTTATATGTGCAGCAGCAGTGTTTCTTACATACTCACAGCAGCATGTTGTGGATATATTGGCAGTAGCAAGTCTCAGTACTTGCTCTGCCGCCGCTGCAGCGTAGCAGATCTATTCTGCCAAGACCAAATACATTAACATTGTCATGTACATTACCATGCAAATCAATCCGAGAGTTGTCATGACAGAACTACAGTTGTTCCTTCACAGGACAGAAAGTCGAGGGCTGAGTAAATAATGGCAATTTTTATTTTAATTCCACTTTAATTAATTAATTAATTTATTTATTTACAGTAACTAGATATTACCCCACCACATAAATAATTTGACCTAAAGAACCCTCAAAAGATGTATCCAATCCAGAGTTTTAAATCCTCAAGCAGAAGTGCTGCTAGCGTGTTCACACACAAACATATGCACACTTACACACTGTCCCCGAATGATTTATGTTCACCCCTGTAGTTACTGAAACATCTGGATCACACATTGGATCCCTAAACAAATGAGATCTACATCTACACCCAGGAGATCTTCTGTAGGTCCACTGGGGATCTACTGGAGAATCAGCAGCTGAACCTGAAATTACCTGCCAAAAACATAACAGTACGAAAAAATCTTTTAATACTAAATTAATCTGAGGCAAAATCCAATGATAGGCAGATAAAGTATTAATAAATATAAAATATTCAAATATTAACTAGTTTAAATAAATGAATAAATAAATAAGAAGTCATGGTAAAAGGCTCTGGATAGAGCAAGAGAGCGGTCGTGTTGCAAGCATGTAAAATCATAGGCATTTGGCAGGATCATGTTAGATGGGGTTTTCCCCCAGATGGGATGCTGCACAGCTGAAATAGAAGTGTGTAACCCAGTTTTGGTGATGGATATAACTCTGCATCAAGCTGAGGGTCCAATTCCCGCCCAAATCTCATTACACTGAGAAAGCAAGACAACCTTACACACACTAAACAGATTCAGAGATGCACCATCCTGCCAATAACAATCTCAGTGCCTCGGGCAGTGTCTGTTTGCTGGATGATAGCAAATGTGATATTTAAGTTGTTCGATAAAGCTCAATGTCTGAGTATGAGAAGAATTTCTCAGATGTTAAAAATGTGTGTGTGTGTGTGTGTGTTTGTGTGTGTGTGTGTGTGTGTGTGTGTGTGCGTGCGTGTGTATGTGTGCGTGTGGGTGTGCTGTGTAAGTGTGTGGAGGAGGGTGCTTTCAACCTAGATATAGTTATTGCTGCAGGCTTTGGCAGCTATATATTGAAACGTCCCCTCTAGTTCACATGCCAGACACAAAGAGCATCCAAGGTGGGAATATTCAATAAGACACAACATCCACATCACAAATCCTGGTCTAATTTTAATCTCAGTTTCTGTGCTTTAATTTTCTACACACAAGAAGGCAAGTTTATCTCATGATTTATTGTCACCTGAACCCTGAGGATGAACTCACAACTGCCTTTGTATGACATGTTTCTATTATTTGCAGTCAGGGTGGCTGAAATAATTGTTTTAGTTAATTTTACAGCATAGTGCATGACATGCAAAAAAAAGATTAAGCTTAGTTGTTGCTTCATCATAAAATGTACAACTTTCAGAAGCAGTGTCCTTGCCGAGATGCAGAAGCATCAGCTGCATGAGGATGAGGTACAGATGAAAATTGTAGGAGAAACTTTCAATGATTAATCTTTCATTGCTCATGAGACATTGAGTTTTCTCAGTTAAAAATGTCTTAATACTTAAAAATCTAATAAACGTGATTTTACATAACTCAGAAGTAGCTAAACATGTAAACCTCAAAAACATGTATGTATTACATTGTGATATGCAACAGACATAAGTGGTTAATAATATTCCCAGACCATATACAATAATAAACAATGATATGCATACACCAGAATCATATTCAAGTCTAAGTATGTAAGTAGATACAAAAGAAATGCATGGACAGTCTATAAAGAAAATTGTCTGGGAAAAGAACTCTTTTCTTCTCTAAGAATATGATTGTTATCCTTCATGATGATTTTAGTTCATTTATAGCAAACGCTGATCATTGCATTTATGTTGTATTATGACTATTTTTGGGTCTTTGGCAGATTTCTTTGTTCCTCTTAGTTGCTTTAGATAAAAGTGTCTGCTAAATGCATAAATGTAAATGTGTCGACCTGAGAGTATCTGACACAGCCTGCAATTCTGTACTACAAAGTATAGTGTATGTGGACAAAAGCTAGAATGCCACTAGACGTGTATATATGCATGCCTCTGTTCTCTGTCACACCATATCATTTTCTAAAGTCAGCACCATGCCACAACGCCACACAGCAGGTCTTTTCTGTCAAAGAAAGAGAGAGGCAGCAGAGGTTTATGACGGGATGTATTTTGTTTCGTATGTGCGCAGATTGTCTCAGGCAGAAACATATGCAGCAGCACTGAGCAGAGATGGCATGCTGCCCTCCTCACTACCTCAACACAGAAGAGCAACAGAAGCCACACACCCACTCTCGCAAGATGGGTCCTCAGCTAAGAGCTGCATTAAGACCTTGACTTTAATCGAAATAGTGTCAACAAAATGGTTAATAGTGTCACAGTCTGCTTAATCAACATTATATTGACATCCGTAAAGCATCCAAATGTAAATGCAGTTGATGATTAGGAAAAATGACAATTTACACTTTCCTGACAGAAGATGGTTCACTGTGAAACTGAATTTTCTCTCAGAGGGACTTATCAAACTTAAAAGAGTAAATAGTTCAGCCAAAAATGTCATCATCGTTCCAAACATCAAAGTGTTTCTTTTTTCCATGGAACCCAAAAATTATATTTCAAAGAAGACATTTTTGAATACCTTGGCAACCAGGATCTTGGAAAAAACGTTGGAAAACAATTTCTGTTAAATGATATTGCTTCTAGCAAGGGATGCTAAAATTATATATTTTTATTTGAAACAGATGAACATGATTATGACGATGTTTTATTACGTTGGTTGTTGTTTGTATCGCTGCAGTACAGAAATTACATGTCCGGTGATCTGAGACTAAAGTTACAACTCTATTATGTTTGAAAACAAAGTATCACACTAAACCTAACTGATAGTGTAAACAAAAGCAAATAAAAATGCATTTGCTAAAGCAACCATGCTATTTTAGTTTGCGCCTACAAGTCTTTGAGCTCTTTTATTGTGATTCGTGTTACACAGGACCCAAGTGCTTCACATCACAAGTGAAATGCAATACCAGGTGAGTTACTGAGCAAGTTTACTACACCAGAAAAGCCATATGTATGGAGCTTTGTTTACAAATCAAGCACTGTGGTAAAAGTGTTTTTAAAAGTGTCTGGCCCTGTAATCTTAATATGTGTGATAATGAATAAAAGTTGTGAATAGTGTATGTTTGCGTCACACAGAATTCATTTATGGGTGACCTATCCAGCTAATTCCAGGTTATTCTAAACCCTGTGTTATTTCATGTTTCAGGTGTTAAAGCCTGGATTAGGAATACATCCTGGGTATTCTGGTTTCAAGGTTTCACACTGCACATTTGTAAACCATGGGCTTATTTGTGGTGGGAATTATTGGATAAACACAACACAAGACTTCTTAAAATAACAACCTGAATAGAATTTTCAGACCATAAATGTAAGAATAAAACAGTCTATTTTTCACACCATTTGACAGTTTTCCTGTCACTGACATTTCATTTGACATTCCCTCAAAAGCTGAAACATGTGAAAGTCTGTGACTGTACAAAACGTATGAATATTTAATTAGGCAAGCTGTTCAGATTATGATTGGTTGTTGCTAAACAAGTGCTTCACACTGCATATTCAGCATCTCAGTGCTCCCTTACGAAACAAAAATATATGGTAATATACTGCAAAATATAATGCGATATATCACATAATACATTTCCATATATTGGGAACTAGTGCTTATATTTTTCAATATACAGCTATATATGCATTGACAATATATAGCTATATATTGACACATACAAATATATTTAGAAATGAAGACAAAAATAAATATGCATTGTTTGATCCTTTATTGAGTATGTATTGCAAATAGATGCTCCCATATAAATACACATTCACGGAATTAGTTACAGCCGATTTCTAGTTCCCAGCATGCTTTGCTTCTGACTGTTAAAAGAGAGTAAAAATGTTAAAATTGTTATTTCATGTGTTTTTGCTCAATATTAATATAGGGGGATGTCTGTTAGTGTTTAATGTTGTATGATTTTGAAGTGTAAAAGGGTTTCTGGTATGTGTAAGTTTGTGAGGTTACCATTGTGCAGAATAGTAGAGTCTGGTTAGTCTAGTAGACGATTGGCCAACCGCTAGTAAATTATGTTACTTTATTTAAAATGGAATGTTAGTACACTGTGCGGTACTGAGATAGATTGTTGATTAGGTGCTTTATTATGAGCGGATGTGCTTATGCTATTGTATGCCGGATATATTGTAAAATATGAAACGTGGAAATCATAAATGATTGTTAAATGTAAGAAATATATATTTCTATATATATATGTGACCCTGGACCACAAAACCAGTCTGAAGTCGCTGGGGAATATTTGTAGCAATAGCCAAAAAATCATTGTATGGGTTAAAATTGTAGATTTTTCTTTTATGACAAAAACCATTAGGATATTAAGTAAAGATCATGTTCCATGAAGATATTTTGTAAATTTCCTACCGTACATATATCAAAACTTAATTTTTAGATTAGTAATATGCATTGCTAAGAACTTCATTTGGACAGCTTTAACTCATCCGTCCCTCGGGTCATTTTGACCCAAAAAGTTTTTTCAAAAAAATTCTAAAAATCGTGTGTTGATCGTACCGGTCCAAGATTTCTTTACTTCGTTCACACTTGCACCAGGAATACACAAAAAAATATTTGAGTGGATTCGAGGAGTTTACATGGGTGCAATAAAAAAAGTAACAAAAGTGTAATTTTGACCCTCATAGGAATGAATGGAATTGACAAGAAAACTGCATTTTTCATTACATTTGATTAAAAAAACAAAACAAAATGGACAATCCAGTAAAGATTTATACCCAAACGAAGGGCTGAGACTACAGAATATCCCCAATGCAGAAAAAACTGACATACACACACACACGCACACACACACAACATGGTACACACACTCTCATAGAACACATTGTAATTTTTTTCATGTTTCTGCTGGGATATGACTGTCATTTTTCCATTTTTTTTTCTTAACACAGTTAGATTTGAGTGATGTGGTGGAGACCAATGAGTTTATATCATATTTATATTTTTAAAAATATATTATATATTGATTTCATATTTATGAAATTGTATGAATATGCATATGTTTAGGTTATAATTCAGTTAGAATATTTATTTATTTTATTTTTTTTACAAAATTTGGATATTGTAATGTTTCCATATATACAGGTGCATCTCAATAAATTAGAATGTCATGGAAAAGTTCATTTATTTCAGTAATTCAACTCAATTTTCCCCCACCAGATGGCATCAGAGACACTCAGTGACTCAATTCCAAGGCCATCTGCTGGTTTTTGATGAAACAGGACTGAAATTGTCTTTCTTTGTTTTGTTTTTTTGGTGAAATTATGTACAAAAACTGCTTATTTGCTTATGTTTTCTTAAAAATATCCAGAATAAAAGGTAAATATGATAAAAATCACCAAAAAAAATTATAGAAAAACCTACATAAAAAATGCAAAAAAAAATTATTCCAATGTAAGATTTCTGGACCAAAAATAAAATTAGTGTCATTTTTGGCCTTCGGGTCATTTTGACCCACGAGGGACACTTTTGTTATAGGTTCGGGAGGGACGGATGAGGGTTTTAACAGCTTACCATCCACGGTTAGAACAGATGATAGCTGGTTTATTGATCATCCAATAAGGTATACCAGAACTTCAGCCAACTTCAGCGCAACTACTATGTTACAACTCTTAAATCAATCAATCAAGCAATAAATAAATAAATAAATATTGACTATATTAAATACAAATATAAAAACATAATGTAATGTTATATAACATAAAACATATTTTACTACAAATATAAAATAAAATAATTTAATTTAATTTAATTTAATTTAATTTAATTTAATTTAATTTAATTTAATTTAATTTCAATAAGGTAGATGCTGAATTCTGATTATCAATCAGTCGAATGATCGATTGACTGATTGTTTATAATTTAGCAGCATGCCAGCTACCACAATTATATTTGTGAAAAGCAGAACAAGTAAATAAATTATATAAAACAACAAATACAAAAAAGTACATCTTTGGTAACACTTAAAGCCTTTATGTATAATGCATTATAAAAGTATTCATAATTTACATTCTAATGCATTATATCTGAAATAAATGTAAGCAAAGTTTAAATGTTTGTCATGTGTTTTAATGCATTATACTTCATAAAGTTGTAAGTATTATAATGTATTATAACTGAGGTTACAATTATTAATTAGATCATGCATTATAAGATGCATTACAAGGTATAAGTAATGCATTAAAATACTTTAATATTTAAAGGTTTTATTATTATTATTATTTTAAATAAAACTAAATCTGGTCTTCAATCAATAAAATCACATTGTATTTACGAAGCACTTTTCTAAACAAATCAATGAATTTCAAGCAGCTTTACATGCAAGAACAAGCAACTGACAAAAAGGTCTAAAAATAACAAATGAAATCAGACCTAAAAGTAGTTTATAGCAATAAATGTTTGTTTGTTTGTTTAAATAAATCATTAAATTATCAATCTGAATTGTTGTCAAAGCTACATTACTATACTGGGACAAAAATATTTTATTTTATTATTTTTGTTTTATTTTATAATGTCTTCAGTTGATAGTATATGTTTTGGCTTTGATGGCTGCTTATTGGACACAATTTATGTGAACAAATATACTTTATAATATATATATATATAAAAAAAACAGAGATGTAAAGTTGGCTCATTAGGTTACATACTCCATTTTTGCAATAAATGCATAAAATGCATTAGCTTGTTTTGTGCCTAAAATCATGCTTACTCCTTTTGTGATGTATAAATCTCAATTTTGAAAAACTGACACTTAAGACTGGGTGGTCCAGGGTCACATATGTGTGTGTATACAGTATACTGAATGAATATATGTTCAATATATTTTTACACATGCAGTACCATATCTTATCACATGTACATCTATATATTATAAAGTGTATTACTGAATATAAAATGGAATATATTGTGATATATAAGTAAATATATTGTCACATATTTTTCAATATATGAAAAGCAGCAATTCCTTATGTTTTATTCAATATATTGTAAAATATTTACACAATATATTATTCTGTATAATTTCTAATATACCATTATGTCATTTAATATATTAGAAAATATATTTTCTTTGCGTAAGGGCTGGTCCCGCAAAAGGTTAAAAGCAATGGTAAAATTACAAGTGTGAAACGTTGCTTTACCCAGGGTTTAAAAAGATAATAACCCAGGGTTAAGCGCAGTGTGAAAAGCCCAAAAGATTCCTTTAATTTTATTTAGATCTCAGATCTCTTACTCTGCAAAAACTCCAAAGGGTGCAGTCTCATGGGGCACTTTGTCTGTAAGAAAATGAAATGAATGAAGGAAAGTATCCCATCTCTCTGCCTCTAGCAGAATCTTTGACAAAGAGCACCAAAGCAATAACACAGAGACTGCCTGCGGCCAGGAACTTATTCAGAAATAGAGAGGGAGAGTGATGGAAAAGTGATTGTCCTTTGGGCAAATGTTTGAGGGACTTTCTGGCTTAACCCATATCTGTGAGGATGACAGATTGTGCTAACAGTATTTTCCATAATCATACATATTACAGTGCAGAGAGAGACTCTATGTAATTTTTCAAGTACAGTCACAGTTTCAAGGGCAGTAAACACTGTGTATATTGATACTTTATAGAGCCGTGTTAAATAAAGCCTCCAGAAAGAGACTAGTTCCCAGCTTTCTCTCCCAACAAAAAACCTATTCTAAGTCATTTGTGTTTTGTTTTGCTTTGTGGTTTTCACACACAAACACTGTGGGTGGCAATTTATCCCAAAATAATCCCACCCCAAGACCACCTTGCCAGACTCTTCACACACCACGAAACCTGGATCAGCAGACAGTGGTTTCATTGATTGGATAGTTATTGTGACACATGTGGTGGCAGCAGCCGTTTGGCTTCATGACTCCACGCTCCAGTGAAACATGGCTCGTTTATGAGCCTACCATTCTGCGCGGCCTGCCTGCTGCCTCTGACAAAGTGGTTATGGATGTTGCCAATTTAATGGTAGCTTGTGTGTGTATGAGTGTCAATGTGCATGTGTGTTTCTCTTTCCATTCTAGAGAGAGTCAGAGACAGCAATATGGGTCTGGAGAGGCAATAAAATTTAAACGAGGTTGTAGTCGTGTGACATTAGCAATCTTTGCTAACATTGTGGAGGTTTTACTCACTGACAGGACAATAAAAACAAATAAATACTGTTAATGCCAATGAAACCTTTGAATAATTAATAACTTCCTTGTTGCCCTGGAGACAGTGCATATTGACATTTTAGTTGAAGGTGAAAGAGAATGAAATGTAATTAAAGTGGAAGAGGTCAAGAGACAGGTCATAAACAACGCATATGTACAAGCATAAAGCTATGCAATTATACTGCTCCTCAAGGCCAAGCACATGTGAAGCAATTATTCTTATTGATGGATACATTTATCCTGCCATTTTCTTGCAGTATTTCACTATAAGTATGCACAATCCTCTCTCCCTTCTGTTTTAATAAGATACCAAGCTTCTCTTGTACACACAACACTTTGAATTTCAAGGCTTTATTTTGGATGCGATTAATCGAGATTAATCGTTTGACAGCACTATTTATTAACATCATAAAGCATATGTGGAAATGTAATATGTGTATACTGTACAGTATACTATGTTTATGGCTTCAATAAACAATGACTATCTTTTTATGATAGCTGTTTTTCAGGTCGGTTGGATCCAGTTTACATTCTTCATGTACATACTTCACGAATATTTGCACAGACACAGCTAAGTTATCATAAATCAAGTTATCGTAAATTGTGTAGAACTCCTGTGCTAATAGCAAAGGCTTTTTTAAAGATGTGAAATCAATTTCTCTTTTGATGATATTCTATATGGTCCATGCATGAACAGAATTTCTTCATTCATGCCAATTTTTCCTTTCATCCTTTGATAAAAGACTGCCTGCAAGCAACTTGAGCGCATGTTTTATCAATGCTATAATGTGGCCTTGACAGTGCTGTTCCACACCAACTAACCTATTGAAAGACTCAAAAAGACACAGGCATTTTCTCCTTGAGGTGGTCTAATGTGAAGTCAATCACTGTGCTGTCAACAGTGGCTTTGAAGGAGTAAAATGTTGGGTGAGCCGCTCCAGAAAACTGCTGACAATAGAGTAGCTTTGAAAACGGAACACTTTGAGGATGGATGCCCTCTATGGCTGTTCTTAGGTTAACTTTGAAAGCTGAAACATTTTCATCTCCACAGCCAATGTCTGAAACCATTCTGCAATTCTCCCTAGATTTTGAAAGAAAAAAATTGTAGGGGCTTAATTGTTTGGATAAAAAGAAAACAAAGACCTTCAATACCTGCCTTTACAAAAATTTACTTTACCTGACAGACCATTTCATCTCTGGGTTTGATTATGCAAACATTCCTATGTAGTATACAGTAACAATAGCAATTCATCAAACAATGAGTAGTTAGCCTGAGTGCACAGTATTCATGAAGCAGTAGCTGAACAAAACACGGATGACGTATTACATCATTCTTCACCATATAAGAACATACTTCATTGATGGTCAGAAGCCCCTAAAACATAAAATTGCGTTACTTTAAGAAACGTACACTGTAAAAAAAATTCTGTAGTTTTTACAAAATAATTTTGGCAGCTGTGGTTGCCAGAATAATTTTGTA
>NW_015547730.1:830165-833102 GCF_001515605.1 Sinocyclocheilus anshuiensis
AATGTCTGGTTAGATATTTTACAGTTTTTCCCTGTATATAGTACGGGAACTTACTGTTAACCTATTAACATTTTTTTTCCCGTAGCGTTTTTACAAAATTGTACAGTTAAAATTACACTTATTTTTTACAGTGTAGGCTATTTCAAGTGCCTCAAAGCTTTTCCTTTTCATAGAGTTACTAGAGGAACCACTGGCTGTTTAGAGATCTTGCAGGAAATTATGGGTTCTATTTTGCAAATTCCCCAGAAGACTGAAAGGCTCAGAGGAACTCTAAAATGTTGAGTTTAAATGGTAGGATACGGTATCTTATTTTCCTTTTTGCAGACAACAGTAATTCTTAGACACAGCAAGCGAGCATGCATTCATAACAGACAGAGAGAGAGAGAGAGAGAGAGAGAGAGAGAGAGAGAGAGAGAGAGAGAGAGGCGGGGATCGACGGAGCAAGAGCGAAACGGAAAATCCGTCTTTGGCAATAAGCATCAAGATCAGTCCAGGGGCCGATCTGAAGCTGTTTATACGGACACATCTTTTATGCAAAAATAACGGTTTTAGAGGCAGATCGAGCGGAAACGAGATGTTTTTGTATAAGGGTTAGAAGTGGAACTTGGGTAGGCGAAGTCTTGGGCGTATCTCCACTTTTGTTCATATATTGTCAAAGTGGAAAACAGCCGAGGCTGAGCGCATCTGATCTTCCCCGAGCGCTCGGTGCTGATGAGGGCGTTGTCGGCGTGATCCGCGCGCGATGGCCGCTTCGGGCGGACAGAAGAGTGAGAAGTTAGATGAAGCTCAGGCTCTAGCGAGGAGTTGCGCAGGGCGACCGGACTTTCTGCCCTGCGATGGACTATCCATCTGCGCCACACACAGCCACGGGAAGTGTTTCAAGCTGCACTGGTGCTGTCATCTGGGCTGGTGCCACTGTAAGTACACGCACTGTTTCTCCAACATCGGTGAGACTTAGATAGATAAGGATACTATCAGTTGCACAGAATAAACAGTATCGAAATGCCCCAAGACTTAAAACTATCACCCATAAAGAGGAGTTTAAGGGGTCAGCGCTTTTATTTCTTAACAGTTCACTAGTGGCCAGTGTAAGGTTATGTGAGGAAAATGTATGGGTAAAAGACAAAGCTTCCTAAAAAGAATTTCAAGGCACCTTTGGTTTGTAATAAAACAAAGATTTCATTCACAGACTCGGGGAAATTCTTTTGTTCCCATTTCCCTTCAGAGTTCACAAATGCTCTCGTCAGATAAGAGTTTATAATTATTTAACCACGATTTTAACATCTTAAACAAGTTCACTAGTAGGCTATGTATGTTGCATTTGGAAATTAAAATGTAGCCTACCTTAAAATGTTACTGTACTTTAAAATGCAACAAATATTTTGCTAATCAGACATTTAATTGCCTTTAATCTGATAGATAGCCTACGTTTGCTAATTTTTATTAGACGGTAATAGCATCTTCTTATCACATATTCTCAGAGGAATGTGGAATCTTTCGTTTGTGTCACTGATGAAATATTAAACAAGTTGATAAATGTTGCATAGACATCTTAGAAATGACGTTGTGATGTACATCTAGTTTCTGCTTGTCTATGCATGCTATTTAAAAATCGATTAAATTACTTTGACATTTACTAAGTATTGCTATATATACTGTATATACTGTATACACATATTTTAAGAGATAACGGCGATCAGATGCACCTTATACCACCGATGGAGGGAGCTGTTTCTTTTTTGCCTTTTTTTAAACCTAGGTCTTTAAATACAGAATATATACAGCGATAGACTAATAGCGAATTTCAGCTGGTTGATTGTTTATATGGTCTCCATGTGTAAACCTGCTAAATGCTGACTACAGTATAGTAAACAGTAGTAGAGTGTAGAGTAGTAGAGTATTATAAACATTAACATTATGCATTTCTGTAAAGCTGATTTAAAATACAGAATTATTTGACCAAAAAAAAGACAAACCAGATTTTTCAGCCATGAAAAAAAAAATCAAAATAAATAAGTAATTATCATTATATAACCCAAGCATTATTATATAACCTAAAATTGTTTTAAATAATATGCAATGTTTGACTATAATGTTTTGCAGATTATAAAGAATTTGCAAGGTGCCTTTCTCTTTCTCTTTCTTTTATGAGAATTTGTCAGTGATTATATTATCACTAGTGTCACAAGTCTTACTTTTGTGAAATAACATCAGAAAAGTAAGCCATACGCTTTAATAAGACAAAAGCTGAATGCAAAAATTCAGCAGTCAGAAGGTCAACATTTTTGAGAATGATCCACTGCATTACAGTATCTAACTCAAAAGCAGGCTCATAGGGACTTTACAGCTGAAGTGAAACTTGATTGTACAAGCAGAAGTGAATTACTCAAACATGTCCATAATGAATGTGCATTATAGATAGGAATGCACCGATACCACTTTTTCCAGTACTCGCCCGATACCGATAATTTTATTTTTGGTACTTGCCGATACCGAGTACCGATACCAATATTTTTATTGCATTTGTACATTTTTAAAATATTGGGTACAGAAACCAAAAGGGTATGTATAATGTTAGTTGGTTAACTTTATTTATCAAATAGATACAGTCAAACCAAAATTTATTCAGACATCTTCAACATTTCTCCCATTATCAGTTTATTCGCTATAGTTTATAAAATGGTAATAAAATATAACAAGAACTCTTTAAGAAGAGTTAAACGGAGTCAGAACAAATTCAGCTTGATAATGTTAGATAACTTTGATAGAAAGGTATGTAATGGATTACAATCAACCAAAAATTAGACAGCTGTTAGTATGACAGTATTTACACAACTATCAAGTCTTAGTCGGGCAGCCCTTAGCCTTAATGACAGCCTATAGTCTCCTGGGCATGCTGTCACCCAGCTTCATGAAAACCTCAACTTCAGTTTTTTT
>NW_015547730.1:833220-833839 GCF_001515605.1 Sinocyclocheilus anshuiensis
CAAGTTTTTTTTACCTTTACTGTTTCATTTTAATTTAATAGCATTAAGAGCAGCGGCTTAGTTCTGTAATCACGCGCTTTGCTGTAATAACGCAGGGAAACACTCGCTATAAATCTCCTAACTGTGATATTTTCAGAAATAGAAGTCGCGTTTTTTCATCTGAAACGTGCTGCGGTTTATATTCCAAAGCCACTCATATAATGCAGAAACACTCAAGCAAGCAAAACACGCGCAACGCGTGCACGTATTTGTACTGATGCAGAATGTACAGCCTAGCGCATTTCATACAGGCTGCTAGATTCACTTTCGCCCTGAAAGTCGTGTATGCCTAAGGTTGAAAATAAATGATGTTTATAGTGAATGCCCCTATCCCATATAAAATTTTTACGATTTAAATAATGCGTGTGCTAAGTGAGTGAACATCAAAGATCACACAACAGACAACAGAGCGCTCTCTCTCTCTCTCTCTCTCTGTCGCTCTCTCTCTCTCTCCCTCTCTCCCTCCCTCTCGCTCTCTCTCTCTCTCTCTCACACTCTCTCTCACTCTCTCTCTCACACTCTCTCACTCTCTCTCACACTCTCTCACTCTCTCACACACACACACTCACTCTCTCACACA
>NW_015547730.1:835543-848153 GCF_001515605.1 Sinocyclocheilus anshuiensis
AATGGTCTTATTTTTACGATTTAGTTTTAATCCAAATGATGCGTGTGCTAAGTGAGTGAACATCAAAGATCACACAACAGAAGTGCGCGCGCTCTCTCTCTCTCTCTCTCTCTCTCTCTCTCCCTACCGTTAAGTAACTAGTGCATTGTTTTACTTACTTGTTTTTGACATATCCGAACGAACTACAAACTTTCCAGTGATGTCTGTGAGAAAGGTATATTCACTCGACAAGCTCGCGCATCTGCGCCGCCGCGCGCTCAATCCAGTCAGCGTGCTTTGTTCATCAGCTCGCGCACATCAGCTATACAGGCGTTAACACTGAATGTTTAACATTATATTAATTGCATACATATACTTCGTAGACATCCTTAATCTCTAATAACTCCATTCTGCTGTCTGTTGTCGGTGTTTCTTTGTCTGAATATGGCGCTTATCACATGCTGTGTGGTATCAGCGTTTGGTATCGGGGCATTTTAACGAGTACGAGTACAGGAGACCAGTATCGGGCCCGATACCGATATCAGTATCGGTATCGGTGCATCCCTAATTATAGAGGAAGTCAACAGATGAAAAAAGATGAGTGCTAAGATGTCTCTATAAGGCAATGACAAGATCAGGCCATTTCTGGTGTCAGGGGTGTCTGATAAAAATGGCAGTCATTGTGAGGCTAACAAATGTCATGTGAGTGTGAAGGAGGGAGCAGATTCCTTAAATTCCTGAGACCTCTCTGTGAAATAATCATCTGCAAATGTGTATGTGTGTCTCTGAAAGAAAGAGAGAAAAATCTGTAGGAGCTTTTTAAATACTGAGTGGAGATTCTTAGATTCTTCTGGGCAAGTGACAGTAAAATTAGGTTGCTAGGTTTTTGTGGGTTTTTTATATACAGTTGCCTCAGGATGGTGCTTCTGTCAACAAACTGCATGTCTGATTCTTAAGTCTTGTTTCCTGTTTAAGATTAGAGCAGCATTTGAGACAACCCCCATAACTTGACTTCATAAACTCCTCAGCAGAACAGTTAAACTTCTGTTGTACCAAATTTTGTTTTTCAGTTAGCTACACACATGCCTTCAGGTATCCGTGGCTTGGATTTCTCAACAAATCCAACAGTTTTGCTACTTTTCTGACTGACAAGTTGAAAAAGAAATTAATCAGGATATGACAGAAAGTTCACGTAGCCCTGTCAGAGATCAAGCGCTAGTCTGGCCTTGTTGCTAAGTTGGGCTTTTTTATCTCAGCTTTAAAATAAGGGCAGCACAATTTATTCCTAGCTTGAAGGTCTCAGCTTTGACTTGCTTTTTTAAAGTTCAACCTTTCCCTTTCAGAAGAAAAATGATAGCGCTCAAGTCTTTGAGCTTTTAACCTCACTCAATATAAAATGACAAAGTACAACATCAAACTCACCCACCATTTGAAATTAAATTGAGAATGTCAGTTAAATTCCAATTCACTTCCTGAATTTGAACTGATGAACAAACAGGATGCAGAATTTGATTTTTAATAAAAGGAAATAAAATGAAGAGTGATTGAAACTGAAAGAAATTAACATGCTGGAAAAATGGCAGCAAGTGAAGTTTTTAATAATGCATTTAATAATATATTTTATTTTTATTTATTTTATTTGATGACTTGGCGCGATGCAGCACAGGCTCTCAGGCAGAACCAGTGCTGTTTAAAATGGAACAACAATGTTTCTCCTGGGAGCTTGACTGACATTTGGCCTACTTGTGAGTTGAATTGCAAGTTGAGTTATGTCTTCTTTCAGGACCCGCAAAGATAATAACAGCATTACACAGAAACTCTGTTAGGTGCTAATCTTAAAAAAAACAAAAACTTGGTTTAATTATAATTAGAAGGCAGAGGGAGACGCCAGGAAAAATGAATTGTTGCTTTTGCTAAATTCAATGATTCTTTGCGTGCTGTCAGGCTTGTTTTGGGCACTGCATAAATGAGGAATACAGTACAATTAGTGGACCATTATCTCAAAATAAACCCTAGGCAAATAAATCCATCTAACTATACAATTTCCCACTTATTACATGGCTACGTATAAAATAGCAAAGTTCAGGAGAAACATGTTTAATGCTGTGGACACACACAAAAAAACCTGATCCCAAGATACCATACAATACCATTGTTAGTCTCACACAGAGACAAGAAGTCACTGTACACTATAAAGCCCAGAGGCAGTTAGAAATGTATTTATACATACTTGCAGGAGTGAATAACTGAATACAGATTGGCTTTGTCCTTTGAGATAAGTCTTTTGAGAGGAGTTCTCTGCAGACACTGGGGAATTCTGATGTTTTCTACTCTCGTATTCCTCTTTTTCTGTCTTTTATTTGTCTTTGCTGTTTGGGTGGATGTAAACACAACAGGCGTTGTTATTGTGTACCTCCCTAAAGGTTAGCAGGAAGATATGCCGTTTGGGGACTTCAAAACATAGAGGATGCTTTTAAGATTTCACTAAATCTGCTGTGTGAGGTTAGATGTTTAGTACTTGAAAATGTATGTCCGATTGTTAAAATTGTTGTTTTGGAGCCACCAGATGTCTCTGAGATTTAATATGAATGACATCCTTCTAAAATTAAGAAATATAATGATATGCTTCAGTCCAGAGGCCCTAGTGTACTGGTGTTCTGGGTAGTGTAATGTTATACTGTACTTGTCAAGCTCTGATGAAAAAGGAAGTGAGAGTGTTAAGTTTCTCCCAGTGGGTTGTGGGGCAGGCCATAGCACATCAGCACTATGAGTTAGCCTTGTTTCGTGTCAGTAATAATATGTCATCCTTCTCCAACGGATGGGTTCAGGTGTCATGCATACGGACAATTCTGGATTTTGAAATTCGCTAGTGGGGTCACTGCACCTTGGAGACTGTCAGGGGGCCTACAAAAGTCTCAAATGCTAAATTATGTGAGCTGACCTCACGAAACCCTAGGCACCTTCAGTGTACAGTGTAAGTTTATTCGGTCGGGGCTGTAGACACCTCAGTACTTCCAGTTTAGACTGAGAAGAAGTGGCTCCAGCTGATACAGGGTTGGGCCCACAGTGCTTTAAGGGAAAATGATCACTAGGGGTCACACGGCCATCAGAGCCGTTGATTACGATGGGCCCCAGGCCCCTCAGCTGATACAGTGTAAAGGCCTTTCCACACTGAGCGCGATGCGAAAAAGCGAGGCGAATCGCAGACGAACAGTGCTTTCACACAAAGCGCGAAACGATTGTTCGCCTTCTGCTAATTCACACCTGCACGCTAGGTGGCGCCGACCAACAAAGTATTTTTCCTCAGATATGTATCTCGTATATTGATTTAACATCTAATTAAGATAAACAAAGTTTGGCTCTACACCAGAAACACAAACTATCTATAATGCTTACAAGAATAGGCTACATCCTAAAATATAAATAGAAGTACAATTAGCATCAAGCTATACTTGAAAATGTATTTGCATACCCACTTTAAACCATCATCGAGTGCTTGTAATAACTTCCGATTGTGATTTATAGTTGATTCTATAATAAGCAGACACATGCACTCTTTGTATGTTTAATAACGCTACACTGCTAATATTTGTCATAAACATCCTTTATTGCTATAAAAAAATACCATGAGCTGCATACAAATCACATACAGAAAATATATCGTCATAATCATGTCTATTTGCTTTCATATTTCATGTGTAGAAAAATATTTCACTACATTTTTTAAATACGGAAGCTCTAGACTAGAGAGTGAACGCGTTCTGACTCATAACACTCGTGCACGTGGAAGAAAACGGTCGGTGCTCCACAGATCACGATTCAGTGGAGAATTATCTATCACGTCACACAACTGCGTCTTTAACGGACGCTCTGTTGCATAGATACACGCACCCTGTCACTGTAAACTGGCCTGTCATTCATCTTGTCACAGTTAACATCCTCCATATTGCATTTCATTTAACTTCCTACCGTACTAGAGAGAAAAGAAGTAGCTCGTTGATCTGCCAGTCGTGGGTCTTTCATGCGAAGTACTCTATTCATATTTTCTGCATAATAATGCATTTAAAAGTTAACGACCAAATGGATGTTTATAAAAGTTCACATTGCTGTTGCAGATGAAATATAACACGGATAACATTAAATAATATTTTTTTTACCAGGTTAAATGTTGATTATTAGTAACTCAAACCCCTTTTTGTAAACCTCTCTACCTAACCGTCAATCACGCGTAACTCAACCCCCTTTTTCTAAGCCTCTCTACCTAACCGCTGGTCGCGCACATCCGCCATGTTTGTAGTTAACGCGTTTGTAGTTCTGGACAGAATCCTTCACCAAAGGATTGTGGGCAATATTAGCCATTAAAGTGTGCACGGATCCACACTTCAAAAATTGACCTGAAATAGTAGACCATCCGGGGACTTTTGGCATACTCTTTTCAACATACCATGCTTTGGGACACACTTATTCTAAATTTCACATACTATTTAGGATGGATAGTATGAACATTGAGATGCAGGAATGATCTTGAATATACACACACCCACACATAGTTCAGACCACCCAATGCCAGTTCCGTCACAGACTGCCTAGGAGAGCCGTGGCCCGATTCTGTTTTTCTGACAAAATAAACAAGTGAATGCAGCCTAATGCACGTCAATGCGGCAATATTAGGATGGATAGTATGAAAATACCGACGCAGGGAAGAACTCAGCATCCACTCTCTTATCCGGGATACTCTTCTTCGGTGTTTGTTTTCACTGGTTTTTGAAACAGCGCCACCATTCTCACCCTTTTGTGGAACAGTAGCTGCTCCGGTCACGTGATCCTAGCTCAAATCTTATTGCACGGTCCGTGTTTTCGCTTTGCGAAACTGAAACGATTTGTCGGACTGGTGCGAAAAAAAAAAATTTGCATTTTCAGTGCGCGAATGTTCGCGGTCTATCTGGAAGCATCCATAGAAATGTATTGCTTTATTCCAGCGCGTCATCGCATCCGATATTAATTTCGCTTTTTCGCGCTCAGTGTGGAAAGGCCTTAAGGTGACTAGTAGGCGCTTCAGTGCCCACAATGCTCACAGTGCCCACAGTGCCCACAGAGGTCACATGGCCATCAGAGCCTTAAATAGGGCCTTTCGCACCGCTTTAGTTTCAGAACTAAATGTACAGTAAATGTAAGTTGATTACTATGGGCCCTAGGCCCCTCAAAACATACAGTGTACCAGAACATACAAGCTTACCAGTAGGGGCCCCAGACACCCTGAGCACTTCCAGTTTAGGCTGACCAGAAGGGGCTTCAGGCCCCTCAGCATATACAGTGTAAGTTGATTACTAGGGGCCCCAGGCCCATCAGCACATACAGTGTAAGCCTACCAGGAAGGAAACCAGGCCCCTCAGCATTTACATGTCCAAAAGAGGCTCCGGGACCCTCAGTACTTACATTGAAGGTGATTCAAGGTGCCCCAGGGCCTTCAGCCTATAAAGTGTTCACAGATCACCAAGGGCCCCAGCCCCCATAGCATGTACTGTACAGTATAGGATTATTACTAGGGGCCCCAGGGCCATCAGCCTGCACCAGAGGTAGCTGATGGGATTTAGAAAAAAAAGAATAATAATTGTGATGATGGTCAGGAGTCTGAATCGTAACAAATTCTAAACAAATATCTTGCTCGAATTCTTAAGAAATAATATAAACAAGATGGATAGAACATTCTCCTCAGTAAACAGCACTCTAAAACTGTAAGAAAGTGTAATTGGTGTTCAGTGAAGCATCATATAATCACAGCGTGAGATGATGCTCAGTCTGTTCTTGAAGCCAGTCTGGACTGGCAAGTAAACCTATCAGACACACATACACAGAAACGGAGAGGGAGAAAGACAGACAGACAGACAGAGAGTGAATGTTCTACCTGAGATGAACCAAGACCTAAGCATGAACATGGCATTGCCTGTCCAATCCTGACGGATGATTCACACTAAGGGATTTTCAAGGCCTTCATCATCAGTCTTCATCCAAACCCACCCTCACAGTTCTCTGAGATCAGTCCGATGTGTAATTACAGACGAGCAGGACAGAGAGATGTAGAACTCAGCTCCTCTCATCTGTGACTTCACTCTTCTAATCAGGGTTCTCTCTCAACCTTTTATCAAGAACGAGCATCTCACACAGTCTGAGTGGCAGCCACCCTCACTACTGTTTCTTTTTTTCTGTTTCTATTTCACCAAGGTTCTTGAAAGTCTATTTTAAGGGTGCATCAAAACAGACGCAAATATCAAGTTGTATCAGTTAAATCCTTTAAATAGAAGCTAAATGAACTCCTCCAAACTTCTGCCAGCACTCACCATTTATGTGAAGTATATACTCTGCAGAGAGAAAGTAGAGCTCTTACAGAGAAGTGTGTACATCCAGGCAGAACATTTAAGATAATAGTTGCAAATGAAAAAAAATGACTTTATTTAATAACTATTATGTCATTCCAATCCCATATGTTATTTTTTGAGGTCACCATGAACTGCAAAAGTCGCTGGTTTGCTTTAAATAATTTTTATCACTATGAACTGCCATTTTATGGAAAAGAGCTGTGCAATGATTCTTAAAAAATCATATTTTTGTGTACCCCAGAAAAAAATAAATAAAATGGGATTGGAATGTTTGTTAAAGGGTTCATTCACAGCAGTCATTACTCAGATCTTACTATTTTAAGTAGTGTTGACGTTCAAGTGAAATTGGACCCCACTGACTTTCATTGTGTGCAAAAGAAAAGAAAAGAAAAAAAATTGGGAGAAGTAATCCTTTTGCACCATACATACAGACCTGTTGAGAAAAACCACCATAGCTGGTCAGCATCCCATTTTCAGTTTTTAACTTACCTTTTAGACTTCCTTGGTGAAACATCAAAAATATCAGCAACAAGACCAGCACAAAAGTATAAACCAGCAAGACCAGCCCCAAAGCACATATAAGATACATAAAATACTATAAAATACTGTAGAGTACTCAAAATTAAAATGTAAAGTAGACAGACAAAAGTCCAAGTCATTGGTTTGCTTCCCAATTCTCAACAAGAAGAGTGTATAGAAGTCGATGGTTTGCATTATATAATAATTTTATTTAGAGCCAGGCCATAGTCACAAGTAATTATGATTAAGACCATATAAAACTTAAAGTATTGTAAATGTCAAGTCAAAATTGTGCCTCGATTCAAGTTTAGAGTCTCAAGCTCTCATTTCTGATAGCTTAGATTGCATGTCTGTAAAACAGGATATGGAAAGTCCTGCTCATATCCGCCTGTAAACCCTGATTGTACATCAGGCTTTGTTTGCACAATATTTGTCTGAGCACAAGAACCTAAAGCCTAAAAATAAGACCAACAATCACAGGATTAGGTCTTATCTGTAGACACACACATTCTGTGGTACCCAGTCAGCAGAGGTTTCAAATGTCCTCATATGGACCTTTAGTGATTCTTCACTGATAAAACTCATTGCAATACTTGCTCGATCACTCAAATCCCAAGTATTTATATGTCCCACATGTCTGAAAGTGGTTTCCAGTTTCATTAGCTTTCATCATTTCATCAAGTGTAAATGAAACATGAGAATGGATAGAGCAGACTGGAAACAGCAGTTCTGAAGCTTTCTGTATTGGTGTAAATGGCATGTGTGGGTAAGTTTTCAATTATATACAGTGCTCCCCTCCTAGCACTTAGCACGGACTGCTAACCTGTCCATAGACACATGGTCAAGGATTTGTAATGGGCCTATAATGTACTGTATTATATGACTGAATCAGGCTTTAGTGGTACATTATTATCTGTCATGTGTAGAATGACCCAATTACTGAGCTGATTTAGCAGGATAGTCTTATAGAGTTATGAAAACTCACTGGAGGTCTGTTAAAGGGATAGTTCACCCAAAAATGAGAATTTGATGTTTATCTGCTTACCCCCAGGGCATCCAAGATGTAGGTGACTTTGTTTCTTCAGTAGAACACAAACGAAGATTTTTAACTCAAACCGTTGCAGTCTGTCAGTCTTATAATGGAAGTGAATGGGAATCACGGCTTTGAGATAAAAAAAAAAACATACACAAACAAAACCAAATTAAACCCTGCGGCTCGTGACGATATATTGATGTGTAAAGACACGAAACGATCGGTCTGTGCAAGAAACTGAACAGTATTTATATAGTTTTTTACCTCTGATGCACTGCAATGTCTGAACTGTCTGAACTGTCCTGAGTGCATCCTGAGCACGTCCTTGACAGCCGCTGCGTGACGCGTCTTCTTCTTCTTCTTGCTTTACGGTGGATGCGTCAGGTGCCGGCTGTCGAGGATGCGCTCAGGACAGTTCAGACATTGCAGTGCATCAGTGGTAAAAAAAAACATATAAATACTGTTCAGTTTCTTGCACATACCGATCGTTTCGTGTCTTTACACATCAATGTATCGTCACGAGCCGCAGGGTTTAATTTGGTTTTGTTTGTGTATGTTTTTTTGACTCTCAAAGCTGTGATTCCCATTCACTTCCATTATAAGACTGACAGACTGCAACGGTTTGTGTTAAAAATCTTCGTTTGTGTTCTACTGAAGAAACAAAGTCACCTACATCTTGGATGCCCTGGGGGTAAGCAGATAAACATCAAATTTTCATTTTTGGGTGAACGATCCCTTTAAGACTATGTCAAATGGTTTGCTTGACACATTATTTACTTTTAAAAAACATCCCTAAAATAATTCAACCACATAATACTGTAAATCATAAGAAATAATATATTCATTAGCAAATTGTAAACTGAAAACATCTGCACAATTTTGCTGTGTTCTTTAATGAAGTTAATAAATAAAAAATAATTAACCCATACACAAATGAAATATATATGAAATATATATACATTGCCATATGAAGTAAAAACATATATTAAAGCTATTGGAAATTTCATAATTAACATATATATATATATATATATAGCACATACAAATATGCATGTTTATGTTTATGTAATACATTTTTGGACATATATGTTATGTATATCAATCCTGTCAATACATGATGATGTTATATAAGTAAATATAAAAGATAGACATCTATTAAAACATACAGATTTTTTGTATGTGTGGTGTTTTAATAAAGTTGCATATATGTATAGTTGACATGTTATTGCTACATGTAATACCGTATAAAAATCATAATATAGATATTATTAATATACAGTATGTACATATTTTACTATGGAGAGTTTATTTATGTTATAAACTTACACAGAGAATATATGTACATTATGTGCAAATTATATATGGCCTTATAAGTAACATATATGGCAATATCACTCTTGATATAGTGCAATAAATGTCAGAAATTACATTTCTGCATGGAAACTCATGGAAACATTAAGGCCAGCGGCACAATTACTTTATAAATTATTAAACACTAATTAACACGTTTTATTTGAGTCTCTTCTGTTAATTAGCATTCCACACATCCACAAATCTACATCAGATCAGACAAATATATTCAGTCTGGAGGATGGTGACAGATATAAACACACTTTTTAAGGGCAGTTGAATGTTTTTGCTCCCTTGTTCCAAAGAAAGTCTTTCCTTTTTGGAAGCTTAATCTATAAGACAGACATGACAGATACAATTACAGTGGCAGAAGAATTCTTGTTCTCAACAGGATGTTGATGTGATTATTACGAAGGATAGTTTTTTCATGGCTAAGAGTTTCTATACAGGCCTCAAGGCATCTATCATTTCACGTTTCACACATGACTGCAAACACTTGTTATTTCAGATCCATAGTGAGGTGGAGGCAATTGTTATGTACATTCATCCTTCTTTCAAATTATTTAGCTTAGCAGTAGAAAAAGTGAAAGTGGTACAGTCACAAAAATTGTCAGTGGCTCTATACTGAATGGGATTAGAGGTATTGGCTTTTGTTCTTATGCCTTGTTAACTGGGGCAAGCCTTTTTTTTCTTCTTTTTTTTCAATTAAGTCGGTCTGCTCTGTCTTCTTCTTCCATCAAAAGCAGATTAACATTCATTCTACCACAGGTAACATGACAAATCTGGTCATATAGTAGGTACCCTATTTACTGTAAGTCGATCCCCTGTGTCATATGCTTTGAATGAAATGTGTGTCATGTCTGTTCATATAATTCATATTCATTCAAGTTCCTTGAATTATTTAATTTTTTTGTCTCTCTGTGCTATTTCCCTTCAAATGCTCTCTCTTTTAACAATAAATAAAGCATTGCCCACAAGGCTATCTGCTCCAACAACTGTATATACCATACAACCTCTCCCAGTTTTTGTTCCCTTAGTTTACAGATTGTATATACTGCATATACTGTAAGCCGTCTTCATCTAATGCAGACCCAGGATTGAGAGATTTGAAAGAAGTTGCATAGCCAAGGGCAAACACAATGAGAAAGTTTGTGTTTATCTAATCTTAAGATTCTCATTGCCTTCCAATCACATTACAAGCTGGGTATGATGAAAAAGAGACAGAAAGTCAGAAAGAGATGCGTTTGTCTGTTTGGAGAAGCAGAAACCACAAGTGATGTCAGTAAGAATGGTTCATTCAGAATTGTATGTCAGTAACTGCCACAGTTGAATGCCATTTATCAATGCAGTTGGAAATTCGAGGTGTTTTTTTAGGGGTTGAGATAAACCATAAATCTACAAGGTGGAAAAATAGCTGGAAAGAGAAGATAAAAGTGTGTGATGCTACAGAAAATGCCGTTTTGGACCAGATATCTGTGATATCTGACTGCTTTTTGTCATCTCTAAATGAGTAGAGATTCGGATCAGATGGAAATGATTCTTTCTCCTGCCTCACAGCCAGCTGGGCCTCAGGATGTTCCAGAGCGAAGAATCCATTCTAATCTGCCTTTGAGATACTATAGTGACGTGACATGTGGCCAAGTATGGTTACCCATACTAGGAATTAGTGCTCTGCATTTATCCCATCCTAAGTGCACACACACAGCAGTGAACACACACACACACCGTGAACACACACCCGGAGCAGTGGGCAGCCATTTATGCTGCGGCGCCCGGGGAGCAATTGGGGGTTCGGTGCCTTGCTCAAGGGCACCTCAGTTGTGGTATTGAAGGTGGAAGAGAGCACTGTACATTCACTCCCCCCACCTACAATTCCTGCCGGACCTGAGACTCGAACTCGCAACCTTTGGGTTTAACCATTAGGCCACGACTTCCCACTATAGCCATCACACTCAAACTCTATTCACTCTATGGTGGAAATGCAGTGGAATTACTTTTAGATAAGATACACCTGTGAACTTTTTTTACAAAGAGACTGTTAAGACTGACTGCACAAAAAATGTTCCAAAAACTATAGAGCCAAATGAGGGAATTTAAAAAAAATATATTTTATATATGTGCTTGTTCTTGTGTCTCATGATTAAATGCCTCAAGTGCTCCTTTTTAGATGATTTGTGATTTGTGGGTCAATGACATAATGCTTGTATTTGTTTTATAGATCTATCCAACCTGAATTAAAATGCAATGAATGAATGAATGAATTAATTCAAAAAGTACTAAAAATGACAAAAACACACTATTATGACATTACCAAAACCTAAACTAAAATGAAAACAGAAAATATAAAAATAAAAATGTTTAACAAAAACGGTCCGTGTAACCCTTTGCAGTTCTTTGTTCAATTCGCACCATCAAAATGAACCAAATGAAAAGTTGGCTTCCAACTTTCATTTTCAATTTCTTTGGAGCAATTTACAAACGGATAATTGTCTCTCATTCTAATTTTTAATTTTACGAGTTTGGGTTGAATCTGATTGTTGAACTAACATAAAAAATGACTCATTATTCTGATTTTCCACTTCTCTGTTTTGCGCTCCCGGTTGGACCGTACCAGTGGGGGGAGCGGGGGGTGGGGATGTGGATGTAGGGGGAGAACGGGGCACAAAGTAACACTTTTTGACTTTCTCAAATTGTGTAAATCCACATGAGGTTCAGAGTATAATTTTTTTTATCCACAGTAATTTCACACTTGTCTAGTACAAATATGTCGCTTTGTTTCATAATTACAGTGTATACTGTTTTTCTTTATTTACCCTCAAAAATTGGAAGTGAAATGTGACAACACGCCCCGTAGGTACATTGTAACAGCTGAGAGGCACGTTGTAACATGACCATATATGACAGCTTAAAATGTTATCTGATCGCATGAAAAAAATATACAAGACAAACTAAAATATTTTGTCAATAAAATAAAATAATTATTTATTTCAAATAAAATAATGGCGTTTTTTAAGAATTAAAAATAATCTGATTTTGGAGTTTGACAATGAACACATTGCAATCATGCTTGGGACGGCCCACATAAACGAGCAAAAATGCTTTACATGTCTTGAAATCATAATTTCTTAACATTAAACATTGACTATCAGTATTTATTCACCTGTTTCTCGTCGTTTATCATTAAAATGTATTAAAATAAATAGTCTGAATTACATCGCTAATGTCATAGAATAGCACAGCAGGGCACATTGTAACGCAGTGTTACAACGTGCCCCATCTGCGCAACTGGAGTTTAAAACTGGTTACAGTCTTCTGATAGTTAGCGAAGCATTAAAAAATAATCTAAACTGAT
>NW_015547730.1:848340-874622 GCF_001515605.1 Sinocyclocheilus anshuiensis
GCCCCCATGTCTTGTTCTTGTCTAAAAAGACGGGTTTATGATGTTTAATACATTTGGCTGCTTTTAGCATTACCCTGGAGTTGGTTCACCCTCCGCCTATTCATATAGCCTATACAGCGCTCTGGGTAAATACATCCACATCCCCCAGCGCTCTGGGTAAATACACAAAGAACTGCAAAGGGTTACACGGACCAAAAACCATAATAGTATCTATAAAAAAAAGGGGACGAGTTCTGTTCTGTGACGAGCATGTTTTTGATTTCTGAAACATATATTTTGATTTCTGATATTTTTTGGGAGAAGCATATATGAAAAAATATCACGGTGATACACTTTTCCTGATATCATAATGAAGATTAAAAACTTGTTCTTAAAAAAATAGTTTGACGGTCTTTTATTTGTATTTCCTGCTTTTAGAAGCTATTATTTCTGCTTCACTGCTTATTAAAATTACATAAAACATAAAAATGTGCTGAAAAGCATCAAATGTACATTGTATTTAAATATATATTTTTACATAACCGTATTCCCTTATACAGTAACTTATGTCTTCTGTAGTATACAGAACATGCCGTATGACCTCTAAAGTTGAGAATATGCCTCTGCGTGAGATTGCTGGTTGTGATGAAACAATTCTGTCCTCTGTGAAAGAGTAACACTTTCAGATTAGTAGCTTGCTTTGTACAGTGCAAGTATCTAGCAACTTATAACAGCATCTATCACAGCTATCACCAGCACAGCAGACAAACCAATAGCAGCTCAAGACTAAGTCAACTCACCAATGAGATTTGAATTTAAGTTTTCAGCAAGAATATATTTATTTTTGCTCAACCTCATCTGTTTTTTAGTACGTTTTCTCACATTCAGTTGATGATGTCAGTGTCTCCTGCTGCACAGAAAGAATTGTTTTGGGGCACCTATTGTATTCAATACATATGAATGTATATTATGAATTTTATTGAATGGCAAAAAGTTAATTCTGCTGTTTTTTTTTTGCAGGTAAATATGTCTATCAACCCATGACCAGCGTATGCCAACTTCCCAGCACGCCGGTTCCAGTTGCCTCCTCAGGTCACACCCACACCATGAACCTGTCCATCTCCCTGGCTGAGCGCTTTCTCAGGACGGCCCCCAAATTCCAGGCTCCACCCTGCCCAGAGTCGCCCAAGTTCTGCGTCATCTCTGAGCTCTTTGTGGATGATTACATGGTCAAATGTATCAACGGTAAGATGTGTTATGTGCAAAGGCCGCCTCCCCCTTCACCAAATCCCACACACCAACCCCAAATGCCGGCACCTCAACCTGCACCCCAACGTACCAACAAGCACACAAGGCAAGTGGGCCCAACTATTAAACACGGCCAACTAAACGATAAGATCTCAGGCCCTAAAATGGACCACTGCTCGTCTCCCTCCAGCTCAGAAGACTCTGGAATCAATGCATTGGGTCTGCACTACATGGAATCATGCGATGAGGACTCCTGCGTGGATGATGACGACGAGGAAGAAGAGGATGATGAGCTGAGTACCGATGGGGACTCCAGTCCCGGCAGCCTCTGGGACCAGGATGAGTGCACTTTACTGTCACCGTCCAAATCAATGGTTGAGATCATTGAGAAGATCGAGACTACAGTTTGACGTGCCTGTCAATTAATACCACAATTGGAATTCCTCAGTCTCGGAAACACTTCCCAACACTATCCTATATGCAGGTGCATGAGTTCAATGAGCCAGTGCAAGCACACGCTCCCTGTTATGGCAGTGCCATTCGAGGTTGTCCCAGAAGAGCCCTCGAGAGATGAGTCATGGCAACTTCTCTCCTCTACTTACTACAACTCTGATTTTCCCTATAGTCCCTTACGCATGGTGAGGCTAATGTAGGTTACACGCAAGTAAGTGTGCTGACAAACACATATCGTGAGAACTTTGACCAAATGGGACTTGATACATGATAGAATATTTCATGGATGAACAGATGTAGGAAAGTCAAATTCAAAAATATGAGGCTATGTCTCTCCTTAGAGAGCTCAGACACAATCTGTCCAATGCATAGAAACGGAAGAGGGGATGGCTAATGCAATATGGAGAGATCTAGACTAAGACGGTCTGTGTGTGTTAGGAGGATAGAGAGTGCTACAAAGATAGAAGGAGAAAGAGTGAGGGAGAGAGAGAGTCTTTCAACGTCCTGTTAGCAGAATCAGTCAGAACAGTGGCTAAATCATGCATGAGCTCAGAGGACGGTAATGAAACTTTGCAATGAAAAGAGATTGAGGCTCGTGCTTGAGGGAATGCCCCTTTTCTCAAACTCTCTCACATGATGAGATTCCCTAGAGGCACAGCCAAGGGTACATTACCAGACGTTTCTTGTCTGGCATCAGACTGTGGGGCGAACCAATCCTCCCATCATCACAGTCCTTAAAGTTTGTGTCTTCTTTAGCAGTGGAAAACAACTTTTGACAATCAGTTAGGTTTAAGATAAATTCTGCAGAAGAGTGATAAGGAATAAAATTGCATTGTTCGTCCCCCAAGAATCCCATTGTGATCTATGTACCATTTTGTCAAGCCACTTTAAAAGTATGAGGTGTATCATTGACAAAGCCAGAGGATTGCTTAGGGGCCGTTCACGCAAGATGCGTTTTTGTGTCCTGTTTTTTAATTGTTGGTCTGCATAATTGTGCTGGACAGATGCTATTGTTCCTTGATGTTTTTCTCACATCTGCATTCTTAAGAGTTCACCCAAGCATTACGATTCTGTCATAATTTACTCACTGTCATGTTATCACAAACCTGTATGACTTTCTTCTGTGAAAGAATATGACAAATGTTATTTGTATGTGTTGTAAATGGAATTTGGAAGATGCTTTTTTGCAAAACAACTTACATTGGATTCAAAGTATACATGGTATCAGGTAAACATTTGATCAAACCCATAATCTTTACGTTGCTGGTAGCATGTCTGAGCTACAGGAATGCTATAAACCAGCTTTCAGGTCATTTCTGCCACCCCTGTCTAGGTGTATTTAATGCAAGAACACATCCTGTGTGAAGGGCCCCTTAGTGTCACTTTGAGATCTTCACTGGCTGCAACAGTTTCAGGTTTTCTAAGAGTTTAAGAACATTTGGCCCATTCAGACTTGCCAGAGCATCTCTGGGTCTCATTTTTCCATTGCATTCAAGCTTATCTTATTATATTAAAGGGGTCATATGATGCGATTTCAAGTTTTCCTTTCTCTATGGAGTGTTACAAGCTGT
The DNA here is from genome assembly GCF_001515605.1 of Sinocyclocheilus anshuiensis. Lineage (NCBI taxonomy): Eukaryota > Metazoa > Chordata > Actinopteri > Cypriniformes > Cyprinidae > Sinocyclocheilus > Sinocyclocheilus anshuiensis. The sequence continues at coordinate 851,592 of NW_015547730.1, forward strand.
TCGTGAATAGATAAGATCCCTAAAGTTGCAAAGACTAAAGTCTCAAACCCAAAGAGATATTCTTTATAAAAGTTAAGACTCGTCCACGCCCTCCTAAAACGCCTCGTTTAAACACGCCCCCGACATGTCTACATCACTGTGTGGGAAGATTTGCATAACACCGCCCAAATGTTCACTCAAAGAAAGAAGGCGTAACTTTTATTCTCGCTGTAGTATTGTTATCGCCGCCGCCATGTCTCGGAGACGCTGTGTGTATCATTGCAAAAGCGAAACTACTTTGTTTGGCCTTCCAAAAGAGGACACAACTAGAAATCAGTGGTTAAGTTGACAGTTTTGTGCAGTGTAGAGTAGGGCTTGTTGTTTGTCATTTCTCCGATCACAAATGCAGACATGGTTTTATGTTTATGCGGTTCGATGCAACGCGTAAAAAGACAGAATAAGTGATTATAATCAGTAATTATGTCCCCACTGGATGCAACAAATGCCTCGTTTATAATGGGTTTTATTGGTTTTGTCTCATCGCTCCGGGACACGGCATCACAATATGGTAAGGGGCGTAACATTTCCGTCACACGTTTGAGGTATTCGGCCAATCACAACGCACTGGATAGCTGGCCAATCAGAGCACACTTTCAGAAAGTTTCAGAAAGGCAGGGCATAGAGGAGAAACAATAATGTACAGTGTGTGGAAAATAATGTTTTTTTTTTACCTTAAACCGCATAAACACATTTCATTACACCAAATACACAAAATAATGTTCTTTTTAGCAACGTCATATGACCCCTTTAAGACCCCAACTCTGTTACCAAATACCCAAGCACATATAGACTGGCCCAAAATGTAAAAAAACAACCAGCATGTCAAGAAGTGCTTCTTTGCCTTGGTTTAAGGTCATGAAACCATTGCTATCACTGCTGAGGTGGAATACAGTCCTAAAAGAAATATCAAAGTCACACAGGGAATTCACACATAAATGTCTTGCTCTACATTTTTAAAGGGATTACAACTTAACCAAAAAATTGAAAGTTATGACAATAAATTTGCTAATTAGGGGACTACGAGCTGAGACTGCCAAGGATGTACTGACTGGATGAAAACCAAGTGAACCCTTTTAATGATCCAACCTCGTTTATTTCAAGTATTGGCTCAAAGATTTTATACTAGCTTGCTGTTTGCCAAACCCATGTAATATATAAGCACATATGTAACTTCACTGCCTGAACAAAAATATTCATTTTGAAGTTCCTCTGATCACGAAAGGACCATGATCCATAGATGGTGCAGGTGTGATTCTCTCCTTGTTACTGAATGAATGAATATAACTATTCCTGTCTCTGCAGTTTTCATATCAGGGACTGATACTGTAGCTACAAATATATACTGTAGACACACAAATGTTTATCAAACATTCAAATATACCCTTTTTTCTTATATCAACTATTGTTAACTCACCTCTTATTTTTTCTTATAAAGAAATTTAGAAAATAAGAAATGTTTCTGTCTTTCATTCTGAAAATATGCTCGTGCATCTTGGTTGATTCCAAACGTAAGCGTTACGCATAGGTGTTAATATAATTTCACAGAAACATTATTGTATGGATCTTCAGCTGTTAAAGGCTAACTGCATTGACCTTTTAATCTTAGATAATCCTAGAGAACTTCCAGTTCAATTTACCACCTTCATTATCAGAAGAGAGGATATTTTGGAATCATAGAGGAGCCTTTAGCAGAGAAACCCGTTTGAAGCCATTGAAGCAGCGAGACCTTATGCCTTCTTGGAAAACAGATGGGTACTAACAAGAAGAGGCTCCATGGAATACAAGCCTGAATCAATGAAATAACAGACCACAAAACTTCCCCATGTTGCTGAGCACACTTGCATCTCTCTTAAAGCTAATTCAAACACATCCAGAACAACCTATATCAATGCTTCTAATAACTGCATTTTTGGATTAGGGGTATGATTGAGCCATTAAAGGAATAGTTCACCCAAAAAAGAAAATTTACAGAAAATGTTCTCACCTTCAGGCCATCCAAAATGCGTTTCTTCATCTGAACAGATGAACAATTTAGCATTATATTACTTGCTCACCAGTGGATCCGCTGCAGTGAATGGGTGCCATTAGAAGATGCGGATACTTTTATCATATATCCGATATCAGCAGATGTGGCATTGATTGACAGGGAGGAAAGACGGCACAGAAAGCTGCTCGGACAAAGTTACCTGCTAGGCCACAGTTCATTTGCAGTTGAGAGTGGCGGGTGGAATGGAGAGCCGGCACAATCCTTTAAATGAGCACTAGTGAAGTGAAATGCCTGTCACCACAGCTCATTCACTGTGAATAAAAATAAAAATGTGATACTACAGATTTAAACAAATACATTTTTAAAGAAATTATTTGCAATTATAAGAAATAAACTCCGGTGAAAATAGGCTTCTATCATTTATTGTACTGCATGTTCATTTGAAGCAAACATTTGTATTGTATTCCCATTCTTTACAACATACTGTACACATTTTCAGTTCCAGTTTTTGGGGGGACGGCTGATTCCCTGGGACACGGTGGGACCACAGTCCATCCTTGGACATGGATCATTCCAATTATACTCTCTAAAGTGCATTTGAAATATAGGCAACTTTGTTTACATCATGATAATTATAAATTGAGTGTCGACATACACAATCATTCAAAAGTCTTGGGTTGGTAAGATTTTTTTTTAAAATGTTTTAAAAGAAGTCTCATCTGCTCATGCATTTATTTGATCAAAATGCAGTAAAAACAGTAATTTGTTAAGTAATATAACAGTTTAAAACTGTTTTCTATGTGAATATATTTTAAAAATGTAATTTATTCCTGTGATGCAAAGCTGAATTTTCAGGAACCATCAAGAAATAATTGTTTTTGTTCTCAGTGTTAAAAACAGTTGCGCTGCTTCATATTTTAGTGAAACCGTGATATATTTGCTCAGGATTCTTTGATGAATAGAAAGTATACTTTAAAAACAACAACTTCTTTACAGTCTTTTTATTAATTTAAGTCTTTGCTGAATAAAATTCTATTTCTTAAAAAAAAAAAAAAAACACTGACCCCAAACTTTTGAACCATAACAGTTTTCTCTTTGTTGATTGAATGTAATACTACATGACCTAACATGCCAGGCAACTTCAATGACATTGCATTCACATATTATAAAATGAATGATGCAATGCTATGTAAACGAGAGCAGATGCCTGCAACAGAGCACAGCTTTATGGATGCAGAGGGGAGAAAATAGGGTAGTCTATCAAGACTTGGAATCGATCCCGCTCAACCACTGTTAGGGGTACCAGACTGCATCAGTCTTGTGAACAGAATGACTGAGACGGTGCATAACAAGATGAAAACACTGGAAGTGATGGGAGAAACAGTTGACTGTAATGCTCATATCATTGTCCACAGATCTGAAGAATAGAGCACACAGGAAACTCGTGCTAATGAGCAAACAGGAATGTCGGATTCAGCATGCACTCATCCCCACAGGTTGTCAGGGAGACATTTATCTGGGGATCGGAAGAGAGAGAGACGTAAACAAATGAAGCTACAAGGTATCCGGTAGATAGAGAGAGGGAGGAGACTTTCATTTCTGAACTTAGCAAAAGTACAAGAAAAAGTGCACTGTCAGTCTCAAGACCATCTAGAAACACAGAGCTCATCTCATTAGATATGCACTCTATTTGAAACCATTAGTGGAGAATTAGAGCATTACCCCTGGGCTGGCATCATTTGCAGAAAGTAAACAGTCTTTTCTTTCATTGTCAGAATGTGGTGGTGGGGTTTACTTTGTTTGAGGGGATCTAGTGTTGTTAATCTTCATGCAAACAGTGCAGCACAGCAGGCAGAGAGCTAGACTAAGATACATCCATAGAATTCAGCTAATTAATCCAAGCTAACCTAAGGCAAAAAAAAAAAAAAACACCAACAGACTTTTGCTTTGATCTGAAAATTGAACATTTAATTTAGACTGCCACTGTAAAGGGTTAAACTTTGTGCTGAGAGACCTCTAAATGAAGGTGACTGCATGATTGTGTTTGGTTCATCTCATCAAAATGCTATACTTTAACATGTTAAAATACTATTTAGGCAAGTTAGCATTTGCATTCTTCTTTATCTATGCATGTTGTCTAAATATATTCATTATCAAAAGCTATGACTCCTATGCATATGCCTACAGAATGTTCCTCACTCATCATGACCTTTAGGTTCATCCTTTTTCTGCAGAGCTGTAGCCTGTATGTTTGACAGGGTTGTTTGCCATTCAGAATTGATTTGAGAACGTCAATTTCAAGTTTCTGAATATAAATTACATTTGACTTGAGGTAGCACATATGATTCAGGATATTTATTCACATTTTAATATGAGGGAATACATTTAATTTATTTGGCAAATTCCATCTCTTGGTCTGAAAGCAAGACAGCGGCATCATTGACGCCAGTGCAAAAACACTTGGAATGACCTCCTTCACCCTGTGTGCCATTTTTGATGATTTTGTGCCAAATTTTGACTATGCAGAAACTAAACTGGGTTGTACACAGATATAAATATGAAACATTTAGAAAAACGGATCTAAGGGACTTTTTCCAAGTGCTTCAATTATAAGATTTAATAAAAGTATTACATGTTCTTGACCTATTAGACCTAAAAACAATGCTGCTTGTCACTTGTCACATTAGTGTTGATCACTCATGTGCATGCACAATATTCTCAGAAATGACTTTTTTTTATATTCATTGTTCATGTTCATGACGCTTATAATTACCCCTTATGTTTTATTCTTATATTTTAATCCACAGTGTATCTACAGCTTAGTGCAACAAAGAAGGAGAATATTCACCAACAAAAATTATTGAGGCACCATTGTGGCTCCTCATACAGCCCAACCTCTGGAGAACCTCTGGAACCCTTTTCAATGTGCTGATCTCCTGGCACTGTGTATTTATAGCACAAGTTCATGCCTTCATTTGGCATGCTCTTTATATGCAAAAATCACCTTCAGCACGCATCTGATACACACCTTTTACTGTATCTGATATGAAATATACAAATCTCACTGATCGATTTGCGGGAAGCATCCGAACTTTTAAATCCACTAGAACAACACAAAAGAACAAAATGGATTTTAAATTAAATCAAGCGGCTGTCTATATTGAAGTTGAAGTTTGGGTGTTTAAAATCAAAACTAAAATAAGTTCGCCGAGCAGACCGGGTTCTAAATTTCCTATTCACTATTTCACTATTTAAAAAGTGTCTGAAGTATCTATTCATTTTCTGAAACATGCCAGTTAGATTTTGAATTCCATGTCGTCACTTTAAAAGCAATGTGTATTTTGTTTCTATTAAATTGCTGCTTTAATATCAAAGCCTGACATGCATTTTTCCATTTCGTGATGCTACTGGCATCAAAATTGCATACTTTACCTCTAAATCTTATACAAACAAAAATGTAGCATTGCAGAACACAGAATGACCTAAAAACAGCTTATAGCACAGGGATATTTCTGATAAAATAGTAACAAGTACAAATATTATACATCCAGCATCACCAAAGTCCAGCATAAGTAGTGAGATGGTGCTTCAAATTGTTTGTTTACCCTGAGCACAAATAAGTCCATGATGATGATGAATTACTATTGTGAACAGAGGCAAGGTCCTTCAAGAGCAATGAGTCTCTCAAAACATATTGGAGTTTCTCTCAAGAGTGTGATAGCATTCCCAAGGCATAAAACACAATGAAACATGAAGGAAATGTGCTGAGAAGCTTTCAAGCCCACCAAGATACATGTGAACTCACCTCTCTTGTTTAATGTCCAGTAGCAATAGGCTCAGTGTCTCATTGAATGCTGGATTGTGAGGGTGGGTGGTTTCAGGTAAATTGCCCAGATTAGAACATTGACTTTGGAACTAGCATGACACTAATAAATGCAGCACAGCCAATAACAGCCCTGGCAGTGCGATTATTTAACAACACATTCAGTCAGTTTCACAACTTGTGAAGACTCCATAATCACCCTCTCTATCTCGTTAAGCCTATAGTGCTTTTTCTTTCCATAAGACTGAAAATTCACAGTGTGAGCAGAGATGTGCAGTGCTGAGACATGGCACGGTTTAAATACTCAAGAGAGGCCAGCTGTGCCTGAGTCAGATCATTAAAACAGGAAGAAAAAAGGGATTGGAGACCAAACACTCCTCCACAAAGCTCAATCAACTCAGTCATGAGGGCAACAAAACCTCCAGCGCTGCTTCATTTACAATTCAAGTTAGTGTTATTACAGATGAATCATAATCCTTTTGGTTGTGTTAATTGCTGTTGCGTAAGTCATTGTTGAAGAAATTACAAATACATTTTCCACAAACATTTTAGTGGATGGCCTCTCATACAACAATAAAAGGCATAAATCACCAATTCAATTCAAAACCAATTTCTGTGGTTTAATCAAAATTAAACCATAGGAAAATTAAAAAAAGAAATGGTATGAAGCCTCAAATACTGTGACTAGTTATGATGTGAGCCTTTTTTTTTACCCTCCTTTGAAAATTCTTATTTTAGGTTTAACACTCATTTTTCAAGCATAATGGGCAAATCTCATCTCTACTGGATGGTGATTAGGGTTACCATAAGAAAGTAAGTGATACTCTAACTCAGTGTGTGTGTGTGTGTGTTTAATAAGGAAACTTTCTGTTTTATATCATATATACAACTTAAGTAGAGGTGACAGCTGACCACAATGTAAGTAAAACTGGAATGCTAAACAGTCATAGTGTATGTCTACAGTATGCATTTAAAGGGGTCATATGATGCGATTTCAATTTTTCCTTTCTCTTTGGAGTGTTACAACAAATGAATTTAAATTGCAATTTTTGATTTTCTAATTCTAATGTAATTTTTGTAACATTGACACTTGTTTACAATAATGATTCAGATAGTTAAGATTTATTGGCTGTTGGCACTAAAATATGGGACTATGCCATATAATAAAGCACTTAATGATTTGGCAACCAAAATCAAAAAGCAGGTAAACATAAAGACTCATGAAAATTGTCAAATTGCATTTCTAAAAATAAAAGAATATTAACAATATACCAAATTATCACACATATTACACACATACTGTATCAGTTTAGTTTCTACCTAGAAGTAAATTAAACCAGAATTAAAACTAAACATTTAAAGACATAAGTATTTATTGTAAATTAAGAGTTCTGTTTTTTTAGACAATTATATTCAAATCCAGTGAAAAATGTGCACTTATGTAATGCACCGAAGCTTAATATTGTCTTTATATTTCCAATATTATTTATATTATATTATATTACTGTATATTATATTTCCAAATACAAAAAAAGAAAAAGGTTGGCTACAACCAAAAGTATCAAGAAAGAATAAAAATAACAAAAGTGTACTTTCACTTCTCGCAGCAACAACATTTGTTAGTCCTGAAGTTCAGTTTTGTATCAAATAAATAAATAAGAATGCAATATACAGGTGCATCTCAATAAATTAGAATGTCGTGGAAAAGTTCATTTATTTCAGTAATTCAACTCAAATTGTGAAACTCGTGTATTAAATAAATTCAATGCACACAGACTGAAGTAGTTTAAGTCTTTGGTTCTTTTAATTGTGATGATTTTGGCTCACATTTAACAAAAACCCACCAATTCACTATCTCAACAAATTATAATACTTCATAAGACCAATAAAAAAAACATTTTTAGTGAATTGTTGGCTGATGAATGAGTCTATATCCAGCATGACAAGATCTGCTGCTCGAATCCTTTCATCCTTTCAGCTCTTAGTAGCTGCCCTGCCTTGATCTTCCTTCCTTGGCGTAGTGGAACCTAGCAACAGCCAGTGTGTTCACATTTCACACAATTCATGCCAATTCACATCCGTCTACTATTCTAATCTGAGATTTTTTTTGTCTTGTTTTGTTTTTAACATTAACACGTGTATACAAAAAATTATTGAAATGCAATAAATACCAAAGCAATCTTGGCTGCTTGGGTGTAAGACAGTAAAATATGATACGATTCTATATTATGTAGTGACCGGCAAAAAAAAAAAAAAAAGTCACATGTTGACCATTTGTGACAACAAGAAAAAGTATTGGGACACATAATCCATGCCTCAGAATGTTGAAAGTATTAGCACATGGCATTCTATAAAAATCTTCCGTTTTGTGAGGTGTAAACATCAAACATGTTGCCAAGAATGTACACCAATGATCATTCAAAAGCACTGCAAAGCTTTTGTCCAGCTGGGAATATCTCTGATAACACCTTTTGCATTTTATAATGGGTTAAATTTTTTAATATTCATCACTGATTCAGGTGCAATTAAAGGGAAATTACTAATAGAAATCCTTTGCTTTTCTTCTATTTCAAATTCCATGCCACAACACCATCCACAGAAATGCAAGATCTCTTGTCAAACTATTTAATTATTTTGTCCTGAAAACATTAAAATGACAGCAGAATGGAAAGTCAGCTAATTGCTTTTTAAATGTGCGCTCTTGAAAGGCTGCACTTGAAGCAGAAGTTTGCTTAATGCTTTTTAAAATAAGAAACACAAGCACTGCACTTCACAGCTCTCTGCACTTGATTTCATGTCCAACGGTTTATTTATGTTTATTTATTTACTTTCATATCTGTATGAAGTACTCTCCTCAAAACAAGATCAATACAGCGCAATATGATGCCGGATCCTCTCTCTTCCTGTCTCTCTGTGCTTTACAGAGTAAACTAGATCCTTTGAATGGAAAGGCTCATGAAACAGCCGGAATAAACAAGAGTTTTACCAGCATAGCATTGTTTTTGTAGTGGTAATGAGGATGTGCTCTTTTAAAAGGCTTCAATATTAATGCATTCAGTGAGATTACACTATTAACTCACCTTATGCATCAAACCTTAATGTGGTAGGTAAAAACTTTTTCTCTCTTTTTAAAAAAATAATGAAATTTAAATACATTACACTTCATAAATGCTACGAGTATGAAAGGCCACGCTGGAAAACTTTTCACAAATGACCTGTAATAATTTCTTACCCTGAATGCACATTTGACATGTTTCCTCCAGCACTTTAGAGACACAGGCCGAGGCTCAGCACAATCAGAGAGATTTAAAGCCATCATCGAAAAACACTCCATCCTTTGATTGACTCTCTTCCACTGCCCACACATGTAAACGCTCACCGACACACTTAGAAATGGCCTTTTATCTGGGTTGTTCCAAGTGCATATGGGAGTATTAAAAGTAGAAGGTGAGGTGGAAACAGTCAGGCCTTTGCGGAATAGTTTAGGGACCATTAACGCTCTATGTATAGAAATGTAGGTGGAAAAATAAGATCCAGTTACCATATCTTACTTCAAGGGGTTGAAATCAAATATCTAATGAAGATACAGTTTCAACAAAGGAAAGGACAGGGTTCCACATTTTATATGTCTTTTGGCTAACAATGAAGCAAAAGCAATAATATCAGCATGACGCTTATTGTACATGCTATCAGCAGGGGGTACTCAAAAAATTGCAATTATTGGGCAGAGTTTCACAGAAACATTAAGAGCCTTTGACAATGTAGCAAAAAAAAAGAAGACCAGAATGGATACAATTTCGGACATGTATAAAATGAATGAGTATGATCGTGTACACGTGGAGGCTTACCAGCCCAAATATACAAGGATATAGTGGCGTCAAATGATTTAAAAAAAGATTTGGGGAGAAAAATGGGAACAGTCTGAAATAGAAAAAGTATTTGTGGAAGGATATTCATTTTAATTGGTTCAGTCCACTGAAGATCTACTTTAATGCGATCCATTAATTTTATAAAATTTTCTTTGTGCAATGACTTCAATGAGTTTGAAATATAAACCCCTAAGTAACGGAAGCCTGTAAAAGACATGCGAAAAGGGAGTATAGCTGGAGAAATCTGTTTTGCCAATTCATTTATGGGAAAACACTCACTTTTAGCAAAGTTCAGCTTATATCCTGAAATAGAGCCAAACTCATTCAACAGATGCATTATGTTATCTATGCAGTTAAGAGGGTCTAAAACATATAGCAGAAGATCATCTGCATATAATGAGACACGATGTTCTCTTCCTCCTCTGTGAATACCTGAAAATACTGAAGATGATTTTAACGCTATAGAGAGAGGCTCTATAGCCAAAGCAAACAGGAGAGGAGAAAGGGGGCAACCCTGACGGGTGCCACGAAAAAGAGAGAAATAAGGGGACGTTTCAGAATCTGAGCTGTTTTAACTGAAAGAAACTCGCAATGACTGATCTTAAAATATATCAGTGCCTTTGTTTTGTCTCAAGATGCACACCAATAATGTTTTTTTTCTAAGGCATGTTAATAAAAATTACTTAAATTTCCTAATTGAACAATGTCCTAATCCTGTCTTAGTCTAAGCCCTGTCTGTGAAACCGGGCCTTAGTGTTAAGAATCAAGCATATGTAAAATTTTCAACAAGGTTATTTTTATAAATTCTATTTATATAATTTATATTCTAGTTATTTTATTAGAACAGATAAATAATACATTCTAGTTATTTTGTCTTGTGGATATGGAATATATGTAAACGTGTTAAATGAAATAGTTTATTCAGGACAGCACCAAAAAAAAAAAACATGCAATTTTCATGATCCCTCTTATTTTGTTAAAATTATTAACATTTTGCATATTCTGCAAGGGGTATGATCTGAACTGTAATTCAAAGGGAAAACACCTTTTCATATCCCATTGGCAGATATTTGTTCCCTATACTCTAATTTAGTATAGGGACCAATTCTCACTATTAAATAGTGACTTATTAGCATGCCTCTTATTAACATATTGGCTGTTTATTAGTGCTTATAAAGCACATATTCTGTATGACCTTATTCTACATCCCTAATCCTACCCAATACCTACATTTAACAACTACCTTTTAATTATCAGCAAATTAGTAGTTTATTGAGGCAAAAGTTAGTTAATAGTTTGTTAATAGTGAGAATTGGACTGACTGTTCTTTTAAAGGGGTCATATGATGCTGCTAAAAAGAACATTATTTTGTGTATTTGGTGTAATGAAATGTGTTTGTGCGGTTTAAGGTTCAAAAAACACATTATTTTCCACATACTGTACATTATTGTTTCTCCTCTATGCACCGCCTTTCTGAAACGCGTCGATTTTTACAAAGCTCATCGGTCTGAAAAAGCGAGGTGTGCTCTGATTGGCCAGTTATCCAGTGCATTGTGATTGGCCGAATACCTCAAGCGTGAGACGGAAATGTTACGCCCCTCACCATACTGTGATGCCCTGTCCGGCCGGAGCGTAACATAAAACCATGCCTGCATTTGTGATCGGAGAAATGACGAACAACAAGTGCTACTCTACTACCCCGCCCAAAAAACTCCCTTTTGAATCGTCAGTGGCAAATTCTTTAAATATAAAAAATGTACTTCACCTAATTTTGTTCAATTTCTCAGAAAACAAGACTTCATATCTTAATTTTTACATCTCAAGTGAATGTATCTTTATTTAAGGATGTTTAGATATTTGTATTGGAAAACAAGACAAAAAACACTAAATAAATTAAATTTCCATAACTTTCTGAATCTAAGACTTGCTCTGATTTAAGACCTATTTAAGGCCTTAATTTGTAGAAGGGCAAATTAAGACTTTTTAAGAATCCCTGAATGAAGCTACACAACACACACTCGCAGCTGCATCAGCAGGACAGTGTTTGCGGTGCATCTCTGTGCCTGTTTAGGACACTGAAATGAGCTTTTGATGAGAGAACAATCCTTTCTCAGAGGCTGTAGGGGAACAGCGCCTGCTCTCTATCTCTTTAAGAACTCTCTTGTGTATCTGTTCTTTAGCACACACATCTCACTGTTTCCTGTGTAAGTAACAGTGTGTATATTAGAATCAGTGATACTGGAGGACAACTGAGAAAATTCAACCTGCAGACTGGAATACTGAATACTGAATCTGGTTGCTGGTGTCCACAGAGCAGCTTCTTACCTTAGACCACTGAAGCCTATGAATCTCTCACAAACACTTAATGCTGCCTCAGTGGTTGTCTTTATACTGCAATATTTTTGAGACATGCAACATTCTTATTTATAAATATTTGATTTACTTTATCAGTGCTTTAACAGCAAGAATGAAATTAAGTTAAATTAAATCTAAATAAAGTTTAACATTTAAATTAAATGAATTACATTTAATAATTTTTGCTTTAAAAATAAGTACTGGAAATGTTTGTTAACAAAGTCAAATTCCTTGTGCGCGTGTGATCATAAAAGGCTAATGCAGGCTCATATATCCATAAACACATTCTTTCTTTTTGTTTGCCTCAGGTAGTTAAACTACCAAGTGTAAAGACTGTGGCTCATTTGAATATTACTTTAATCTGTTTACCAATATAAATGATTTTTCTCCATTTAGCATTTTTGAAACATGTGGAATTAACATGCATTAACTAGTAATTAAAGATTACCATTCATTTGTATCATCTGATTTGAGAATGTAGGGACTGCAAAGCATTGAAACACAACATCTCAAACTTGAGTTCTGTACAGACATGGTAGTGCTTTATTATGATTTGTAACAGTGGGCGGAGTCATCTACTCCTCCACCAGTGGCGGAGGAGAAAGCTTTAGCTGGACATTCTCGCTGTGATAAATACTTCCTGTTCCTGGATGGACAGGGTTCGACAGACCGGCCCTCTCACTGCCATGAGAATGAGTGAGTTCTGTCAGAACAGCAAGCTGAAAAACAAAGAAAACAGAGACGAAAAGTAAAAAAAAAAAAAAACCCAAAGCAAAACAACAACAAAAAATCAGTTAATAATTACACAGCTAAAACAGTTATTACAATGACAATAAAAAAACTTTCCAACGGCAAAAACTATACATTAATATAACAAAAATAATACATATAATTACAATAATAATAATAATTATTATTAAACCATTTCCTTAAAATTGAGTCAGACAGCACAATCATTCACAACTGTTTGTGCACAGAATCATTTGAAAAAAGAAAAAACAAACTTGCTTTGAAATATTAAGATGCTGCCATAGCTGCAAATAAGTAAAACATGCCCATCTGCTAACAGTGCAAGATGAATAAACAGTGTTAAAAGCTTCTTATTGTGTCTCCAAGTGCTTTCCCTTTCAGAGTTCTATAACAACTTTTGCCCTCTAATATTAATTTTGATTTTCAATGCAATTTATCTGTTGGCTACACAAAGCCTGATAAGGTTTGGTCACGTCTGATTTTGTTCGCCGAGTCTAGGTCAACGTCAAATTTAGGGTTTCATGCCTTTTATTGTTTACACCTGGCATTAAATGGATAGTTCAAATTCTGTCATCATTTACACACCAACATGTTGTACCAAACCTGCATGAGCTTTCTTTGTTATCTGGAACAGTAAAAAAAAAGATATTTTGATAGTTCATTGACAATGGATGTCATCGATCATCAAAAAGTATCTTCTTTTGTGTTCCACAGAAGAAAATTCTACAGGTTTGGAATGACATGAGGGTGAGTAAATGATGACAGAATTTCTTATTTTAGGTTGAACAACCCCTTTAACACGCATTTCATGCAGCACTTAATGTCAATTATTATTGTTTTATTCACAACAGTATCAATCTGTTGGTGTTGGCCAGTAGAGGTTATGCAGTAACCTGGATTGCACCATGCAGTAAGATATACAGAAGACTGTAAAAAAAAACTTAAACACAGACTCACACCAACCAACCCGCACTCATTAGCAGCATTAGCCTGTCCAGAGTCATTCATTAATGTGTATATTTTCAGCAGGGACCTCGTTACAGCTTGAGCAATCAATGCGCATTTAACGAAACAGCATGAATCAAACAGCATAATCTATCCTTCTCTCTCCAGCCTCACTTTGAAGCCCTCCTTTGCATCTTTATCTTCTCCTTCCCTTTCTGATCTCACTCAAATTTTCCTTTCCTCATTCCCGTCCACTCCCTCTCTAATCAGTCCCTTTCTTTCTGTGGGCAAACCAACTTTTCAGCATCAAATCCATCTGCATTACACATTTCAATGCACTCATTTTGTGTCCCCTTCTTTCTCCTGCTGTTTATTAGCAGTCTTTAAAACAGACTGCCATTTATAAGCCATAGTTCTATTCCTCAGTCAAGCTTATTTTCTTTTTTCTTTCGCTTTCCTATCTAAACAGGACACCTGCTAAGCGAAGGCTACGGAGAGTGACAGATAAAAGCAAACAGAGACACGGAAAGCACGTCAGTGGCTAATCATCGCCTGTCACCGCAGTGGCTTTATTATTAGCCCCATACTGTTAGCAAACAGGCTAAACACAGAGTATGAAGTCTGGGCACGTCTAATACCAGTAACAGTCTTTCTATCATACTTTACTATGAGCAATTTTCACACTGCTAACCAGGACTGATGTTCCTCTGTGAAAAAGCCTAGCATTAGATACTATGGCAACCATGTTATGTTTTCTTTTTTTTTTTACTGCATCTATAGAATAATCTATATGGTTGTTTGTCTGCTTGTTTAAGAAATGTTTAGTTACTTTTACAGTATGTGACCCTGGACCACAAAATAAGTCATAAGTAGCACAGGTATATTTGTAGCGATAGCCAATAATACATTGTATGGGTCAAAATTATAGATTTTTATTTGATGCCAAAAATCATTAGGATATTAAGTAAAGATCATGTTCCATGAAGATATTTTGTAAAATATATCCAAACTTCATTTTTGATTACTAATATGTATTGCTAAGGACTTAATTTGGACAACTTTAAAGGTGATTTTCTCAATATTACCCTCAGATTTCAGATTTTTAAATAGTTGTATCTCGGCCAAATATTGTCCTAACAAACCATACATCAATGGAAGGCTTATTTATTCAGCTTTCGGACGATGTAAATCTCAATTTCAAAAAATTGACCCTTATGACTGGTTTTGTGGTCCAGGGTCATGTATAAGAAAGAGACTAGGGAGTTGGGATATACCAGTATTGACGATAATAGTGATATTTAAATAACAAAATATCGTTATCGTGTTAATTGGAGGTGTCGCAATATACAATAATGGCAATATTTAAAAATGGATAGTACACATAAGACAATACAACACGTAATAATCTAGAGTCAGCGCCATTATGGAGTACTAAACTCTCACATGTAATTTGTTTCATTCATACTCGACGCCGGAGGGCGCTCTCGCACAGAAAATCCACATGCAAGACTCATAGGAGTAATAGAACTTATGATATCTCTGTAGGCATCTAGCTATCACTGTAGATGAGTACAATGCAGAAAGAAATGTTTTATCTGATGAAACATGAAGACAATCAACACACGATTGCAACAGTGTATGGATTATCTGTGTTCTTTAAGCCATCTTAGGTATTTTACTAAGGATATGTATTTATAAGGTAATGCTAATCGACATAGCATTTATCCACTCTATAGAATCCTATAAAATAATTTAATTTCAGCCTCATTCTGTAAAAAGAATCAGTTCACAGAAGGAAGTTATTTAGAACACCCGTTTAGAGTAAAAATATATTTTTATTACAACAAATTGCTGTATTTTGAAACTATACTAAACTAAAAACGGTTAGCATTTTAGTCTCATCTGTTTAGTGTAATTGATCCTTTTGTATACAATGGTGTGATTCATTGGTCAAAAAAGGAAAAAATCAATGGATTTGACTAATAGCATGGTTTATTTATTTTTCGAGATTTCTATATGTATATTACGATATATCGTTATCGTAAATATTTGTGCACACGATGATCGTGTAGTGAAAAATCTGATATCGTGACAGCCCTAATAGAAACTACAACAAATCTGTGCATGTGATGTACTTCTAAGTGTGTTAGCTTGTAATGGCTTCTCAGGGTGAGTCATACATGGAGGCGATGTATGAAAGGTTCGCCTTTGTGTGAAAAATATGGTGTATGATTTAATTACATTAGTGGAGAGCTGTCAAAGTGTTAGGTATGAAAAAGGACACACTTTGTGCTATGCTGTGTGCAATAGTGCCCACTGTAAAATCCATATATGGATAAGGACGAAAAGAGAGCCTGAAGGTTTATTCACACTAAGAACTACGTGACAAAGCAAGCAATTTTCCAGAACCACATTGACATCGAGCTGTTGATATTACTGGTGTCCGAGTACAAGGAAAATAATACAGCTGATAGGGATCTGAAGCAATGCATTTTTTTGGGGGGGGGGGGGATTACAACACATTTTTGTGACCAAATATTCTAGAATTGTGTATTCTAGTGTGTAGAAGACAATTTGTAATGCAGTATATGAATGTTTCTTGTGTTTGTAATGGTTTTATTATGCTGCAGGTAGACTTTTTCTTTCATTCAGTGTCTGGTTTGACAGGTCATTGTATTTTGCCCTGGGATGAAGGAGTGAGTGATGACAGAATGACAAAAAATTATTATTTTTCAATGTGAATGAAAGTCTAATGGGTTTTGAATGACATGAGAGTGAGTAACTGATAACAGAATATTCATTTCTAGGTGAACTATTCCTTTAAGTTGCAGGCAGTTGATTATAATACCTTTTTAATTCTGTAATTTCTTTAATTCCTTTTCATCATTTTTAAGATTGCTTAAAGCTGAATGAAAGGACGAGTTGAATGAAATGAATGAATATTTTGGGCCTCTACCCTTGGGAGACAGAGAGGGTGACAGGATCGGGAAAGGTCCACGAGCCAGGACTTGAACTTGGGACGCCCAAAGCACAACGGGCGCTATATGTCGGCGCACTACCCACGAGGCTATCGGCACCGATGTTGTAACCTAATCTACGGTTTTAAAGCTAAAATGTCTTAATGATGGATTTGTTTCTTACAAACACACAGCTTTTCATTCACAAGATGTTGATTGATGGACTGGAGTCATGTGGATTATTGTGGAGTCTCATTCTGACGGCACCCATTCACTGCAGAGCATCCATTGGTGAGTGTTATAATGCTACATTTCTCTAAATCTGTTCCCATTAATAAATAAAATCATCATCTACATCTTGGATGGCCTGAGGGCAAGTACATTTTCAGATTTTTTTTGGATTAACCATTCCTTTAAGGTAATGATCAAATCTCCCAGGACAAGCTGAAACATTTATTTGAACACAAATGAAACATTTTCCAAGATTTAAAGTAGACAAAAGTGCCTCTAACTAAAAATCATCCATATAGTCTAGGGGTTTTCAAACTGGGGTCTGCAAGAGAGCGCTGGGGGTCCACGAAAAACTTGGCAGAAACAAAACATTTACAATTTAGACAAGATACATTTTTTTTATCCTAAAGTTATTAATGACCAAATCTGTATATAGTTTTGTGATTTATATAGTGGATCCTTGTAATGTGTTTATCCCAAAAAATATTGCGCTCTTAATTTTTTGCATACAGTTGAATGGAGCAATTAGCAGCTATGTACATGCACTACAAATGATGGAAAGATTTTTGAAGAATCCCGCTCTCACAAGTAGTTCGTGTAAATCTGACATGGCAAATGCTAAGGCAAAAACTAGAAAATATACCAAATCTTACATTGCCTTTGGTTTTACCTGCATGTTAAAGCAGGGAGTCAAGATACCCCAGTGTGTTCTCTGTCAAGAGATTATCTCCAACGAATGCATGAAACCATCCAAGCTCAAGCGCCATCTACAGCAGAAACATCCCAATGAGGCAGGAAAATCGACTGACTATTTCAAACATCAGGAGTTGTGTTTGGCCCGGCAGACTAGTATTTTCGGCAGCAAGCATCAGTCCCTGAGAGGTGTTTAAAAGCATCATATCTGGCATCCCTCCACATCACGCGTGCTAAGAAGCCGCACACAGTTGGCGAAGCATTATTATTACCAGCTACCAAAGACATCGTCAGGGAGTTATTTGGAGAGGAAGCGGCACAAAAGGTAGATTGTGTGCCTTTGTCAGACAATACAGTAAGCAGACGCATAGGTGAGATGGCCAATGATATTTCGTCGCAACTTTTAGAACATCTGCAAGCCAGTGAATACATTGCGCTGCAGTTGGATGAAAGTACTGATATAGCGAATCAAGCACAGCTAATGGTCTATATACGTTTCCTCGGTAAGGACAAATTTATCGAGGAACTTCTCTTCTGTAAACCCCTTGAAGGCAGAACCACGGGGCAGGACATCTTTAATCTGATGGATCAGTTCATGACGGACAATTCAATAGACTGGTCTCGGTGTGTTGGAGTGTGTACTGACGGTGCTGACGCTATGACCGGTAAGCGCAGCAGAAAGCCCCCAACGCTGTTGCCACACACTGTATGCTTCACCATGAGGCTCTTGTGGCCAAATGCATTGAAGATGATTTGCATCAAGTGCTGAGGGATGTAGTAAAAATGGTGAACTATGTAAAATCACTCCCCTTGAAACACAGACTCTTCAGTTTACTCTGCAAAGAAATGGGTGCTGATTACGAGGGTTTGCTGTTCCACTCAGTGTTAAGTCACGTGTATGCGCTGCCCAAAGAGCTGAGAGAGTTTCTCTCTGATAAAAAACTAGAGCTTGCCAAATGTTTTGAAGATGACACATGGATACTGAAGTTGTCATACATGGCAGATTTTTTCCAGTATCTCAATGTCCTCAATCAGAGCATGCAAGGACACAATGTTCACATACTGAATGCACAAGATAAGATGTGCGCATTCACGCAAAAATTATCCCTATGGGAAAGCAAACTGCAAGAGGGAGTAACAGAAATTTTTCCTCTCTACAACCAGGAGCACATCTCCTCCACTGCTGACATCACGCCCATAATTCAGTCTCACCTGTCACATCTTCAGGGCTATTTTAAACAGTATTTCCCTGATTTGAACAACAACCACCTGGACTTTGTTAGGAACCCATTTGCACCAGGGGTTGGCACTCATCTGGATCTAGCAGCCCAGGAGCAACTGATTGACTTGACAAATGACGGCGGGATGAAAACAAGGTTCCCATGTCTTCCTCTATCAGAGTTTTGGATGTCTGTGAGAGAGGACTACCCTGTGTTGTCAGAGAAGCCAATACAATATCTTTTACCTTTTGCCACAACTTATTTGTGTGAAGCTGGATTTTCAGCACTGAAAGTACTTCAGTCTAAGCACAGAGCCTGTCTGGAGGTTGAAAGTGACATGCGCCTGGCTCTCACTAAAATGAAACCACGCTATGACAAACTATGTAGAAGTCACCAAGCTCATCCATCCCATTAGGAGTTTTTGAATCAGTGAATGATTCAAATTGGTTTGATTGTGTTTGTAATGCAAATGCTGTCCTTCAGGTTTAACTTGTCACACTGTAATACTGTGAAAGAAGGTACCCTGTTCAGTTAATGAAAATATTTAGCAATTTTCCAGAAATATGAAAAAACAAACAAACAAACAAAAAAAAAACTACAGAATCTACAAATGTTGTCCTTCGGGTTTAACTTTTCATTTAACAGTGTCTTAACTAGAAAAGATACCCAGTTCAATATAAATATTTTGCAGTGTTCTAGAAATACAAGACAACAACAACAACAACAAAAAACTACAGAATCTACAAATGTTGTCCTTCAGGTTTAACTTTTCATTTAACAGTGTCTTAACTAGAAAAGGTACCTAGTTCAAAGTAAATATTTTGCAGTGTTCTAGAAATACAAGACAACAACAACAACAACAACAAAAAACTACAGAAACTACAAATGTTGTCCTTCAGGTTTAACTTTTCATCTGCCAGTGCCTTATTTAGAAAAGGTACCCTGTTCAGTTAATGTAAATATTTAGCAATTTTTTTTTAGAAATACAAAAAGCTACAGGAAATTGTTAATTGTGAGAATCATTTTTGGCTATAGTAAGTTGCCAAATAATAAAATAAATTGTTATTAAAACAATAGCATTTCACATGCCTGTTTATTGAAATATGAATTGCAATATGTCTTTACATTATACAGAATTTTAGTTTACATGTTTATACTTAAAATACATAGTCGTCTTTATATTTTAGACAAGGGGGTCCCCTGCAAGGAATCATCATATTTGGGGGTACCTGGGATTAAAAAGTTTGAAAACCCCTGATATAGTCTATCAAAGGCCTTTCTTTCTCCTCCCTCATTCTGTCCTTTCACTTCTCTTAAAGGGGTCATATGATGCGATTTCAATTTTTCCTTTCTCTTTGGAGTGTTACAAGGAGGACGGTTTACTGATCCTGGTAGAGTAACGTTAGACTAAAATGCCAGCAGTTCTGACTCACGTAAGTACGTTTTCATTGAAAGGATTTGCCACTGATGATTCAAATGCGAGTTTTGAGCAGTGTAGAGTAGCACTTGTTGTTTGTCATTTCTCTGATCACAAATGCAGACAGAGATTTATGTTTACGCGGCGCGATGCAATGCAACGCAATGCGTAAAAAGACAGTATAAGTCATTATAATCCGTAATTATGTTCCCACTGGATGCAACAAATGCCTCGTTTATAATGGGTTTTAATGTTTTTGTATCATCGCTCCGGCCGGGACAAGGCATCACAATATGGTAAGGGGCGTAACATTTCCGTCACACGCTTGAGGTATTCGGTTTCATTACACCAAATACACAAAATAATGTTATTTTTAGCAGCATCATATGACCCCTTTAAATCTTGTCCTTCTAATTCATTCATTCTGAAACACCTTCCACCATTTCACTGCTCCTGCAATTTCATTATCCTTCCACTCTTTCCTCTCAACACAATGCCTTTCCTTCAGCTGTATTTCTTCCTATTGCACGCTTGTCTCATCTCTCCACATACATCTCTTTTTCCAGTGGCTTCATCCGTCTTCCTCGCCTTCTTCCTGGAACTGCTGCACTGAAGGGAAATGGACCGACTGGGACCTCAAAGAGAGCAATCAAAGTTCAGCACTGACAAAGCATCAGAGAAACCCTGACAACCTCCCACACACACACAGATTTCAGAAAGACTATAAAACAAGGCACACACAAACACATGAACAACACACATCTTTCATTTCCTCCTGGTCGAAATCAAATGTTCCTGTAAGCTTAATCAGCAAGTCCAGAACGTTTAGACAGCACTTCAAAAAGTCTGACACACTCGCATACGCTAACATACATACACTAGTGCTGACACAATCACGACTGGAGTGTATTGTCAGCGCCTGCCTGGCAGCCTTCTCATTAATGCTTTAAAGAAACACACACACTCCAAGTTAGTACTCTCAGGTGTTGGGAGAGTCACTCTATCTGCTTTTCACTTCTCGTTTTAATTAATCTCTCTCTCAAACACAAACATCTTCAATCTGCAAATCAGAATTCCATAATCTTCACCCAGACAAAGGAACAATGGGAGACACTAACCACACGTACACAAATAAACACCTTGTCTGACGCTCGGGTCTTTTATTCTATCTACTCATCCTCTGAAACCATTTACGGTTTAATTAAAGAGCTCAGAACTGGGCTGTGCAGTTCTGCTGTGTTAATTATGGGACGTCTGCTGGGAATGTGTACTGTATGTGTGTGTGCTGACCAAACAGTTCTAATAAAACTCTTGAGGATGCTTGTGTGAAGGGATCGGCACAAAGACTGATACGTGTTTACCTGACTCTCAGCTCTCATGGGAGATGGCCATGTCAATTCATGTTCCACCCTAAAACTCTATAGGGAAAACACTGACTGTTCAAAAGATTTTTTTAATGCTTTTGATAGAAATCTCATGCTTATCAAGGGTGGATTTATTTGATAAAAAATATGGTGAAAACAGTAATATTGTGAATATATTTTTTTACAATTTAAAATGTTTTCTATTGTAATGTATTATAAAATGTAATTTATAGCTGTGATGCAAAGCTGAATTTTCAGCAGCCATTACTCCAGTCTTCAGTGTCACATGATCCTTCAGAAGTCATTCTAATATACTGATTTGCTGCTCAAGAAACATGTCTTATTATTATCAATATTGGAAATAGTTAATGGAAACTGTGATATTATTTTAATGATTTTTTTAAAGAATCATTTATTTAACAGCATTTATTTAAAATAAATAAAAATGAAATCTCTTGTAACATTGTAAATTAAAAAAAAATGTTTTTTTGTATTTTTATGTATTTTTAATTTTATTTTTTTTAAATCTTACTGACCCCAAACTTTTGAACGGTTGTGTATAAGACTATTATTAGCTAATATAACTTTCTTTAACTATTATTCCCTTTCAGTCAGTCACGTTCGACGTTACGTCAGTCGTGACTGACGAATTGGGATCTCGCCCGAGAGCCCAATCACCTTCGAGTGTTAACTAAACAAGCCAATGACAGTTGGCGTGCGTGTTTCGCCACGCGCACCTCGCCCCGCAGCGCTGGTATAAAAGGAGAGTGCGTGCAAACGCACATCAGCTTTTCGCTTCGGAGCCGAGCCTTCTACTAGGACGAATCTCCGTGAGTGTCTGTAAAGAAACAGTCTGGCGTTGGTGTTACGGCGCGTCAGCGGGGGTTGCCATTCAGTGCTGCTCATCTTCGGCGTGCTGCAGCTTCCATTCTGCGGTCTCGCCGCGACCTCCCCTGGGCGCTTCAGCGCTCTCTCTAAAAGAGTGTTTCCATTTTTCTAAAAGAGCAAATATCTAAGAGAGCTCCACGAGCGACGGGCGTCTTTTTAAAGATGGCTTTCCGCTCGTGCGTTTCTGGATGTGGGCTACTTCGGTTCATGGTCAGGGAAATCTGAGGATCACGGTGAGAGCTTCCCCGTCGAGTACGTCTCCGCGGGCCTCTCATTCCTCTAGCGCATCGACGAGTTTGCGGACAGGGCGGGGCCCAGCATCTTGTGCGGAGCGCAGGCAGATGACAGGATGTCGATCGCGTCGATCGCTGGTGAGCTAGGCTCTGGAGATGAGGATTCGGCTGCGCTGCCTCCGTCAGGAAGAGTGGCGTTGCCCGAGTCAGGTCCAGAGCTGACCGCTATGCTTTCCCGGGCCGCCGAGAGCGTCGGGCTG